>NW_006159519.1:529997-533896 GCF_000334495.1 Tupaia belangeri chinensis | reverse complement strand
GTGTGACTCCAGCTAGCTCAGCCCAAGTTGTTGGGCATACAGAGTCCTTGGGTTTGGTGTGTCTTGTTTTTCACTTATATCTGTAATTCCAGATTCCTCAGAGTTCTAAGACATTATGTAAATGTAGTATAGTTCTCTTATGATGAAAATCTCCACATTCTTTTATGATGGGTATCGCCTAGAACATCCTTTTGTAAACAGTAATGTCTACTGCGAATAATTTAAATTGCAGTCAATTACCTGCCTTATTATGGCTAATTGCAACTTCTGTAAGAAGCGTGCTTAACACACCCACCTAAACTTGCTTATATTCAAAACAGTTTCACTCCTTTCGGTCTGTTGGTATCAGCCTGAGAATTTTCATGTTAATCTAAGTTTGTTGTTACCACAGAGGAAAATCATTGTGGTCAAACACTGCCCGTTGTCCTCAAGTCAAGGCTCAGCAGTTTGTCCTTACCGAAGTCAGTTCCTGGACACTTTCTCCTTGATTTTTTTTTCCCAACTCTCATTTCGTTCTCACCTGTGTTAGTCTGCCATTGTGTGCTAAAACAGAATACTTTAGAGTTTGGGTGATTTAAAATGAATGAATGAATTAATTAATTAATTAAAAGGTTTATTTGGCTCATGATTCTGGTGGCTATAAAGTCCAAAGACATGTGGCTGGCCTTGATGTGTGGACGTTTTTCAGAATCAAAAGAGTCATTCATGTCAACTTGTGCTAAACCCTAATTGAATGAAGCCAAGGAAAGCCATGGAGAAAGCATTTTCTCATGCTAGTACGCCTGATAACAAGAACTGTTATCTAAAGAACTCTGTCAGACCACAACCTTGCACGAAGACCACTGCAACCCGACCTAAGGACTGCTTCTACAAAAACATCTTCCTAGAGACTGCCTATCCAAAGTTGGAATGATGCAATTTTTGTTACTGATCCTGGCAGCCAAAGATAATTGTTCCAAAACAATTGTTATAATCCCCTTTTCCTCATCCCCTCCTCTTACGGTTTTTGCCTTTAAACCCTGATTGAAGATTGTTAAGACCTTGGAGAATTTACTCAAGGCTGCTTGAGTCTGTGTCTTCTTGGACTACCGTCATGCATATATTTAGCTTAGAATAAATCTTTTAAAATATTTGGAGAATTTTATTATTTCTGCCAACTTCTGCTCCATCAGAACATGTATGACAGCAGCGGAGAGGAAGGGACGAGCATGTAAAGAGAGAGCTGCCTACGGCAAACAACTTGTTTTGGTTGGTTGTTCCTGAGTTGTTTCTGCTCTCTTGAGAACTAACCCATTTCTGTGAGAGAAAGAACTCCCTCCTTCCAATAAGATGGGGTTAATCCATTCACGAGAGTGGTATCCCATGATCCAAACATGCCTGCTAGGCTCCGTCTCTCAAAGATCTTACCACCTGTTAACACCAGTGCATTGGGTACCAAACTTCCAGTACATAAACCTTTGGGGGACAAACTGTGTCCAAACCATAGCATCAGCTGACAATATTAAACCAATAGCTTCTTATTTTTCCCAGTAGAGTTTGCATTTCAGCAATTGTTATCCTTCTAAGCATGAGCATACCACCTGCCAACAATAATACAGTGAAATTATATCTCAAGCAGTTCTCCTAATTGGAAAACACACACTCCTCTGCCCTTTAATATGGTTAATGAGCTCCAACATGAGCTACACAGTGCTGGGCTTCCCCTTCTGAGCCCTGGTACATTGGAAATGTTCCCAAAACCCTGGTCTGGATTTTCTGTTTTTTCAACCCTGACAAAGAATAAGGCAGACATACTTAGTACCTTGGGAATTATGGCAATAGAAACACTTAGACACGGAGTCTGAAGCTTGGGCTTTGTTCCTGCTTACTACTCATTTCCATCACTTAGTGTCTTTGTAACCTTGGTCCAAGCACTTACTTGTTCCAAATTACAAATTTCAATGTATAAGATTGGAATAACATATTTTATTAGAAGAAGTGACAGGGAGATAAATAAAGGGATAATTTGAAAAGTGCTTTGCACTAAGAATTTAATTCAGAGCCTCTGGACTATAGCTCTGGCATACTACGAAATATCAAAAAAGTAGTCTGTCATTAGTGAAGCTGCCAACAAATCGGTTAGTGTTTTAGAATCCAAGCTCTATTGTATACTAGCTGTCTGATTATTATATTTATTTCTTTTTGAAAATTTTTAACTTTACTACCTTTATTATAATTTCTGACTTACATGTAATTATTGTACATATTTGTGAGGGTACAGTATAGTTTTTCAAAGCATGCATACAATGTGTGATAATCACACAAGGATATCATCATTAATAAAGAATATTACATTATTTTGTGTAACTTCGATAATCATTCTATTAGTTTTTTTCTTTTTCTTTTTGGAGGTATATATTGTGTTGGCAATGCTCTTTTTTTTAAAAGTATATTTAATAACAACATCTTTATATTTCTTATTTCTTGAACTTAAATTCCTGATAAAGTTTTCTTTCTATTTTAAGAGACTTTTGCTATAGGGTCTGTGTGCCTGCTGGAGAAACAGAAAGAGAGAAATCACCCCCCTCCCCAAGGGGGGATGGACATACCACAATCCCTTTTGCTCTATTTTCCTCTCAATATTTTGGATACTCATGCACATGCACCAAGTATGTTTCAAGCTGCCAGATCTGGGATTTGAACCACAGTCAACCACATGGTAGTTCAGCACCTTAATCATCATACCTCCTTCTGATCCCCCAGTAAGGTTTTCAAGAGACATAAAAGAGCAGCAATCACTAACATTTGATGAGCACTTACTTTGTCTCTGACTGTGAGGTATTCTAAGCACTTGATAGTGACTTATTTAATGAGACAGAGGTATTGTTATCATCCCCTTTTACAGAGGAGAAAACCTAGGGTGATTAAATAACTTGCTTTATGACATGCAATGAATAAATGGCAGAACTGGGAATTAAACGAGAGATTCTTGAATAATATACCACTTAAAGAATCTGCATATGGTAGGTATTAATGAAAGGCAGCAGATGTTACTTTTTAAATATAAAAAAATAAAATCTTTTTATCTAAACTTTATATCTAAACTTTTCATTTTACGGTTCCTCTTTGGGACCAACGGCCCACAAACCCCATAGCCCTTCAGCCCTAGGCACTAAATCATATTAATTTTCCCACTGTCCATTCAGAGCCTCTGCTCTCCTATCTGGTTCTTGAAGAACCAGTCAGACAAACCCACAAGGTTGGGAATGCAGACAGAGTACTAATCCCTGCTTCTGGTCATGAGTCTTTTTTCTTTCTTGTAGTCAGCCTTCCTTACAGTATGGTATGCAAATTTCCTAGATATGCAAGTAAGTTATTTTTCCCTCTATTTATAATTTGTGTTGCTTGTGATCCTGAAAAACTAACAAAGCCAAAGAACATGCTTTAATGAGATTTTACTATAAAAGAGGAAATTTGCTCTTATCTCATAAGTGTGAAACAGTACAACTCCTTTCTCAGCTCCATAAAATTGATGTTTTCCAGTCTTAAGTCTGTCCTAGTATGTATTTTAAGCATTTCTTTTTCATTTTGCTTATAGTGAAAATGGAGTGTTATAGAAAGCTAACCATAAGTAAGAGGTAGGAAACCACATTGATTTGACACAGTGGCTCAATCCCCATCTTCAAGGATCTGGATACCCCAGATGATGAACAGCACATACACATAAATAACAGTGACTGTTATCATCCATACAAACTATGAAATTCTTAAATTCCACATTTCTGGGTATTGTTTCGTTGAGCATATAATAGGATTTTTTTTCCTACTTTGGGTGTGGCTGGGACTGAAGCTGCTCCAATTTCTTTCTTTCTTTTTTTTTTTTTTTTAGAGGTTTTTGCTTTAGGGGGTGTGGGGGCCCC
>NW_006159519.1:521927-529966 GCF_000334495.1 Tupaia belangeri chinensis | reverse complement strand
TTTGAGAGGTTTTCGCTATAGGGCGTGTGCGCTCTCCAGACAGACAGAGAGAGACATAGAGACAGAAAGGGAGAAATCACTCCCCAGGGGGGATGGTCACACCGCAATCCCTTCTCCTCCATTCTCCTCTTGGGATCCTGGGCACGCACGCACATGCGCCCAGCGTGAGTTCTAAGCCACCGGGTCTGGGATGCGAACCGCGGTCGACTACGTGGGAGTCCAGCGACATAGCCATTACGCTAACTGCTGGTTCCCTCCAATTTCATTTTGAGAGAAGCTGATAAAAACTTGAAACAGTTTGCATTTTAAAATACCAGAAATAGTTATTTTTATTTAAAAATAAAAGCTTTGTTTCAACCAAGACTTCAAAACAAGTGCTTCTGGGACCCGTGAGCATTTGAGGGAGATAGGAAATTCAACAAAACACTCCAGAATAGTTCAGTTTATTTCTCAGCCTAGCTTGGGATTTGCCTTGACTCTTTGCCCTATTAAGAGAACTAAACCCAATCAGTATTTCCCAGAGCCACTCTCAGCTCCTTATTTCTGGACATCGTTGACATTTTCTCATTTCCCATTGACAAGTGAAGGCAGAGGACTGAGCATTTACTCTGGTCTATAATTTTACATTTAAATAGATACACTGCTGGAAAATGATGGGTTACTTGTTGGAACCTGGCCAAGGGTTCATTTTTCAAATTTCCTTAAATTAAGTCTTGTGATGGAGGAAGTCTTCAGCATATTATAAATCCCTTCATAATGAATAATGTCACAATGAACAATCTGTATACCGTAAAAAGAAACCAGCCACTTAGGATGCTCCTTAGCAGCTAAATATAAACCGTGTTGACAAAATATCATTTTCAAAATTAAAAATGAAAAGAAAAATCCCTCCAAGTCCCCTGAAGCAGTAATCTTGAGGAAATTGATGCAAAGCAAAGTTACATTTACGTACAGTTCTAACTCTGAGTCTCTAATTAGCTCGGTAAAGGTTAATAGCTTGTACCCTAAAGTATTTCTTAATAGGTCCCTCTCATTCCACATCTACAAGATCATTCCCCATAGATGATTTAAATTATACTTTAATAATATTGAATAATTGTACAGGCAGAAGGGTGTCATGTCTGAGCTTGTTTTAATCCCATAAAAGAGATGTAACTTTCACACTTCTTTGCCTTTGCCTGTGTGATTTCCTGCTGGGGAATTCCCTCCCCTCTCCCCTTTCTCCATCTATAGAGAGTCTGCTATGTTTTTTTTTTTTTCCAGGCTCATCTCAAATGCCTCCTCTTTGGTGAGGCTTTCTCCAGTCTCATCAGACTGAACTTCTCTTTGCTTGGTGCTAACATAATACCTTGGCTATACCCCTTACAGATGTGGGTCCTTCATTTTACCCCAGGAGAGAGAGAGAGAGACAATCGCATTCCTCCACTCTCTACTGATCTCAGCTATATAACTTTTCGCAAGGAGACATTTACTAAATGTTTTTTTTTTTATACTTTGTTTTTTATTATAAATTTTTTTTTTCTCATCACAACACACATATGAATTTTCCATCCAAAATACACTGTGCATTGGCTCAATCAAGCACATCAACATACATGTTCTCGGCAGATGATTTCCCAATTCCCGTGTCCTGCATACCTTGCCTTTTGTTTTGCCATCCTAGATTCCCCATCCCCACCCTCTGCCATGTCCCATCTTCCTCCTCCATTGTCCCTAACATTTAAATGTTTGAAGAATAGATTTACAGCTGCCATGTTACTCAGAACAGTAGGAAGACAATGTTTGAAAATGGGTTCCAAGGTACACATTTGCCCTTGCAAATTTCTTATTAAATGAAAACATAGGAAAATACATAGAGATGATTTTACTTTTGGTGCATGCATACGAAGATGGGTGTGTGTAGATTTTCAGAAATTACCTCTTAGATATATGCTACATTATTCAAACATTTTCATGCAGCTTGTTCAGGTGGTGGATACCATGGCATAGACTAGAAGCTCCCAGGTATGGAACACACATGGGTAATGTTCAAGCCTACTGCAGTCCATAGTTGATGTGTTTTGCTTTTGCTCTAACTTGTCTCAGTGGGAGGAAATGCCACTAAGGAAGTCCCTATGAAGAATATCATGGTCTGGAAATGATTCTTTTTCTAAAGAAACCGCAGATGAGTATATCATGATAATTACTTAGTTTGCATATACTGCAATGAAATTTTAGTCAGTTTATCTCACAAATGTATTAATCAACACTAACCTTTATAAAGTAGTAGCTCTCATCATTGTACCACTTACTTTGCTCAAAGATGGTTGAGTCTAGTGAATCGATGTGTCTTACATACCTAGAGTGTGTACAAGATTGGGGGTACTAGAAAATGGAGTAAATAAAGCTTGTCTGTGGCCCTCAAGACCTTATAAGATAGCTTGGAGTAACTCCCAGGTTACTTTTAGGTTGTGTAGCCAGTCAGTTTAACCTCAGAGCTAAAAGTACAACTACCAGACCGGGACATGCTTGATAGAATACAGTCTGAAGTGAATTGTACAATTTCACTGAGCTATATCTGTCATTAACTAAAAAAAATCTCTATCAGATTGTTCAATAGCCACTGCCATTCTAAAGCCCCAGGACTCCTGGTCCCCTTCAAGATCCAGCATGGAAGGCTTCCTGCCTTGTATGGGTGGGGCAGCCTGTACGCTTCTGTCCCTAGCTAGTGACTGTTTCAACTGCTCAGTGCCCTTGCCCTAATGATTGTTAGATATTTCAAAAATCATTTCTGGGCATTTCCTTGAATCAAAAGGACAGTAGGTTGGTATACTGACACATTGTGCTCTCAATACTGGCTGTCTCTATAAATAGTGTAGGGTGTGCAAATAGTGTGTGGACAAACAGTACGGGGAGGAAGCAGGTGGAGAAGATGCCAGCTGGCCTCTCCAAAATCTCCTCTCAGTAGGGCAGCATCAGCTCAGGGCATTTTGGAGATGAGGGGAAATAGCATGCCCTGATAACAGAGGAGGCACAGTCTTCAGTGAGCAGAGTCCTGGAATACTGGCTGGGTGAGGGACACAGTCTCCTTCCTCATAAATACTACCCCTAGTAATTCCCATTGCTCTATCCACCTCTTTGTGTTTTGTTTTTACTTTTTTTTTTTTGGAGAGGTTTTCGCTATAGGGAGCGTGCGCTCACCAGAAGGAGAGAGACATAGAGACAGAAAGGGAGAAATCACTCCCCAGGGGGGATGGTCACACCGCAATCCCTTCTCCTCCATTCTTCTCCTGAGATTTGGGCATGCATGCACACACGCCTGGTGTGAGTTTGAAGCCACTGAGTCCGGGATGCGAACCACGGTCGACTACGTGGGAGTCCAGCGACATAGCCATTATGCTAACTGCTGGTTCCTTCCACCTCTTTGAAAACAGCCTTCTTATAAATTCTCCTCAAATTATCCAATTTGGGTGTGCCATATTTACATCCTGGGAACCTGACTGATAGAATGCTTTTTGAAACGCTACCAAAAGCTGCTCAGGATTTCAGAAAGTCATATGTAATGTGAGTTGCTGATCAATCCAGTTTTCCTCTGTGAGTGTTGTCACATTGGTTAGAGATCTGAGCTCCGATGCCAGCTCCACTCTCCAGCATAGCCGTGTCATGCATTCGCACAGTGACATGCATGCCCTTTTATTAACAGAAGACTTCCTTTTTGTCTCTTTTTACTGTAGTGAGTTTTTTTCTTTTTAAATCGAGTTTCTAAGTAGATTGTTACATTCAAGACTGCAGCGGGGCATTATAAGAGACCTGGCACAGTAAAGAGGCACACAGCTCAAAGACTTGAGACTCATTTGCCTATATGGTGTGTACAGTGTGAGCTGCCGCTCCCCGCAGGACATAGGAACCCTACAGCGTTCAAGATGCAGGCCCATTGTGACACCGTACTAACAATGCCTCTCACTGTCTCTTATCCATGCTGGGGCTATGCTTTGCTTGGATTTCCTTATTTGGTGCCATGCTCACCACTCTCAATTTGTTGTCTGATGTATGAGAACACCTATCCTAGCTTCTTCTGGAGCCTCAGTAAAACTAATGTGCCAAAGAATCAGCTAAAACTGTGCATGCTTTTACAAGCTGAAAAATGTTTTGTGCCTACATCACCTATGCCATCTTATTTCATCTCATGGCTCTGGGAAGTGGGTATCATATAGTTATTTCCCACATGAATCTGAAGAGGTTAGTTAATAGAGGCCTAAGACATAAGTGTGCTGCTACCTGGGCTCCTGGGAGGAGCAGAAATACTGATAGCAGTAGCATTTCCAATATTGTTAGATGGCTCTCTACAGAGTGTGAAGAAAGGAGAAAAAGTACCCGCTGCCCTGTGTGCATATGCGGTGTAGACTACCAAATCAATCTTTATAATGTGAAGTATACTATATGACATGTTTTTATGTCTCTAATATTTGTTTAATATATACTTTACACTAGTGTAGTACGTACTATGTCCTACATTATATATACTTACTATAAATATCTCCAAATTTTGGCTTTGCAGGAAGCAGATGTAGCAAGTCTGGATGATGCTCTAAGCAGCTCTGAATGAGGGGCTCCAAGTCCCAGTCAGTCCCTGGAACTTGGGACTTTCTGGCAAGAAGGAGCTGAGAAGTACAGTTCTGTGTACCAAGAAGGAGCTGTCAGTGGCTGTGTGAAGTGGGAGCAAGGGGTCCTAGTCACTCAGGCTGGAGATGGGGATGAGCTCCACACCCTGTGAGGGATGGCATGTTGGTCAGGGTTCTCCAGAGAAACAGAACCAACAGGATACATATATATGTAAAAGAAGAGATTTATGATAGGGTTTATCTCTCAGGATCACAAGGCAGAGGAGTTCCACGATAGGCTGTCTGCAAGCTGGAGAACCAGCTGAAAGACTCTGAAGCAAGGAAGCTGGTGAAGTTCCAGTCTAAGACCTGAAGGAGGCCCTCAGGCACTGCAAGTGTAGGCCCCGGGTCCAAAAATTAAATAAAGAACTTGGAGTCTGTCCATCTGGAGGGATGCAGAGACCAGGATCTGGCAGGAATAAACACAGTCAAGGGCCAAGTAGAGGGGCAGGAGAATGTGTAGAACACAAAGCTTACTCTGGAAGGAGGATGGAGAGGGAGAAAGGGGGAAGAGAAACAAAACTCCACTTCCTCCATTTGTCCCTCCCACACTTCTAGTTGATTGGATGGTACTCACATTGAAGGTGGGTCTTTCTCTGCCCACTGACTCACAAGCCAATTTTGTCAGACAGCATAGTCACAGGATAC
Source organism: Tupaia belangeri chinensis (assembly GCF_000334495.1). Lineage (NCBI taxonomy): Eukaryota > Metazoa > Chordata > Mammalia > Scandentia > Tupaiidae > Tupaia > Tupaia belangeri. The sequence continues at coordinate 524,678 of NW_006159519.1, read as the reverse complement.
ACTTACAAACAATGCTTCACCAGTCTCCCTGGAATTCTTTAATCCAGCCAAATTGACGTCCCAAATTAATCATCAGAGATAGAGATGCCTGGGGCCTGAATAGCCATCCAGACCTTGGGTTCAAAGGCCAAGACTGGGACTGGGGGTACAAGAGCTCAGCTTCTGAGCAGAGCAGAGTGGACACTGGCTAGCAATAGGCACCCATACCTAATGGGCTGGACCCTGCACACGTGGGTTCCTGGCCTAGGTGTCTTGGACCTACAGGTCATGGAACCTGCATCTGGTCTGGCTGCAGTAGGTGAGGGAAAGAAGGAGAAACTGCTGGTCTGGAAGCATGGAGCTCATCTTCCAGAACCCTCAAGCCAGCTCCAGTCCAGCCTTGCTCTTACTTGCTTGCTCTTCCCCTCCCAGGAATGACCTGAGAAAGTGTATAGTATGGGTAAGGTTCCCTGAAACCTTAAAAAAGGGAATTCAAAGAATCTGCATCTGGTGGGAGTTGGACTAGTGATGACCTCTGATGACCGATGGATGTCATATTCTTTGATTCAATAATGTTCTAGCAGTTTGACGTGTCAGCAGAGGAACATTGTTTGGATCTGGGTTTCACAGAAAGCAGAGTGTGTGGCACAGTATTATGGGTTCCTGGTCTGTTGTCTCTCCACCTCTACCTAAATAGTGTGTCTTAGGAGGAAACTTCTGGCCCAACATGCTCTATAATAGACATGTCCCTGCCTATCAAAACATTTCTATTCCCTGCCCCCCACATAGGTATTAACAGCTCTCAAATGGATCTTCGTGTGTGCGTGTTAATTCTGGCAAGATTTCTCTTAGCTAAAAATTACTAGCAACACCTACATATGCTTTTTGGACTCAGTCCTGCACCCACTTCGCAGCATACTAAATAGCACACACTTGCCAGGAAGCTAGGTACCACTCACACGGACTGGCTTTTTTTGAGTTGGGGGCTGATGTAGATGCCTGTGATTATGAAGTACTAAGATTCTGTTCCTCCTACCAGGCTGATCTGCCTCTTCTGTAATCTTTTCTCATTGCTTCCTAAAAATGAATTTTTTTGCCAAAGGTTTGAGTCAGGTTGGGAAGATTTTAGAGGCAAACACCCAACAGAGCAGAACAAGTCAAGTTCTGCTCACCCAAGGAAGGAGGTGGGTGCTGGTTCTGGGACAGGAGTGCATCCTTTTCCTTAGGCTGGCACCCACAGTCCATGTTAGGTGATGACAAGAACAGACACAGTGTCCCTGACAAGAGATCCATTTTGGCCAATTTGACAGTCTCCACTGGAAATGTGAGACCTGCTGTGGAAAGGCTGCTGGGGGAGGTGTCCCCAGAGCCTCAGGCAGTATTTTATCGTCTGTGACTTCCTGGGTTTTCTTTTCTTCTTCTTCCTTCCTTCCTTTCACTCTCTCTCACTTTCCTTTCTTTTTCCCCCCTTCCTTCATTCCTTCCTTCCCCCTCTTTCTTCCTCTCTCTTTCTTTCTTCTTTTTTTTTTTTTCTGCTTTATTGTTAATTTTAACTTTTTTATCTGGAATATCTTGTTAGAAAATTTCTGGGTTAGCTCTCAGCAGCCTGCTTCTGAGCTCTGAGAAAGCTTGCCTTTTTCTGGGCTACCCAATCTTCCTTTGGGGCAAGGAAGATTTGGGGGCAATTCCAACTCTTCTTTTTAACTTCTTTCTTGGGTTTCTTTTCATAGACTGGATTCTCTCGTATAACAGTGTGAGCTTTCTTATACATTTCCATCATGTCTGGAGTTACGTTGTTCTTTACGCATTGAGAAAATTGTTTCTTGTGTCTTCATATTCTTCCATTAGGCAACACATACAGTTCACAACGTTCCGTCCCATGGTAGGCTTCTGATGTACCTCTGAATTAAATTCCTTGCTTTCAGAATCATAACTGGGGACTCGTTTGGTACTGTGCGGGATAGATAAACCTCCATCCACTGCTCCCTTAAGGGCCCCCAAAACTATATCACCAGTGGTAGTTCTGACAAGGCCTGCATCAAAATAGGTGAAGGCGCCAGGTTGACCATTGACACTTTCTACAAGGCACCAGGTGGACCATCGATGCTTTCTACAATGCACTCATCTCCGGTCACTTCCACTTGGCCTTCATAGATCTTGTGCATGCCAAACCTACCGAGAAAACCGTGGGCCAGCAGCAGGCCAGTACATCATGCTGCAGCGTAATTTGTAGGCAACCTTCACACCACATTTTGGTAGTTTGTGTGCATACACTGTGAAGGCTATCATACGGGCATAAGCAATCTGACAAATGATCTCTCTGTTAGTTACACAAACTATCATCCTGTATTTGTGTGTGTTGTACTTCTTTTTACTCTGGATCACAAGGTGTTTTGAGCTTTGTGATCCAAAGTTTCACCTTCTCATAGTCTTCTAAATTTCACTTGGTATCTCAAAGTAGGCCTTCTCCTTGTCAACTTTAACACATCCCATCCTGAGGAACAAACACCCACGGCCACGGTTCGGCACCCAGCCTGGGTTTTCAAGTTCCCAAGTTCAGGGCTGACTTGGTGGCAGAAAAACAATGAAAAGATATGGCCCCGGAATCTGGTGGACATTGGAGTTTAGAACTTTCAGCTCATGAGGTCTTTTATTGTAGTTCTGACCCTCACTATTCAATTCAAGCTTGGTTTACCCTGGCTGGCTGGCTGGCTGGCTGGCTTTCTTTCTTTCTTTCTTTCTTTCTTTCTTTCTTTCTTTCTTTCTTTCTTT
>NW_006159519.1:517478-520675 GCF_000334495.1 Tupaia belangeri chinensis | reverse complement strand
TGGCTGGCTTTCTTTCTTTCTTTCTTTCTTTCTTTCTTTCTTTCTTTCTTTCTTTTTTTCCTGAAGAAATGTAACTTTGTGCTTATTTGGATTACCATGTTCCTTAGTTGGATTCCATTTCTGCATGTTCTGTACACTGGCCAGATACATTGGCCTGACTTTTTTTAAAACGGAGCTGCTCTTGTTTTAAAATTTCCCCACTGTCTCCACAGTTACTGCAGTGTAAGTCTAATGGAGAAATGTTTATCATTTAATTAAAGCTGGAGCTGTTATCATTCTTCCGCCAAATGTTTGGCATTAGCTATTCCAAAATGATAGCCATTATCAAAAATGATCATAACTCATTTACTTTTTAGCAGATGCTTAATTAAGACTTTCATGAACTATTACGAGACTTAACCAGAAGAAGACTATGTTCACTCAAATTCATTTTATAGTATTACAAGCTAGAATGACTTTGAGCAAAATTGATACAGCTTTTCAAAACTCTAATTAAAAGAGAAAAAAATTAGAATATTTCCCCCTACCTGCAGCAGCCTTATGAACTCAAGGTAATCCTCTATAGATTTTTTTTTTAAATTATTTTATCAAGAGTAACAAGAGGGCCAGCTCTTCAGGGCAGTGATTAAAAGCAGTACATAGGGAACTGGATCCACATGACCACTGGCCATGCTATAAATCCTGGCCATGGCAGCTTGAAAAGCACACTGGGTGCATGGGTGCATTACTGTATGTGTTCAAAATATTTCTTTCTTTCTTTTTTTTTGGAGAGGTTTTTGCTATAGGGCGCGTGCGCTCGCCAGAGAGAGAGACATAGAGACAGAAAGCGAGAAATCCCCCCCCAAAGGAGATGGTCACACCACAATCCCTTCTCCTCCATTCTCCTCTCGGGATCTTGGGCACACATGCACATGCGCCTGGCGTGAGTTCTAAGCCACCGGGTCCGGGACGCGAACCGTGGTCGACTACGTGGGAGTCCAGCGACATAGCCATTACACTAACTGCTGGTTCCCTTCAAAATCTTGATGAGATGGACAAATGGAGAAAAAATTATTGTGGCATGACCACACCCAACTGAAGGGGGCTTCCTCCTTCTGTTTCTCTGGCAAACATACACCTTCTGGCAATAAAAAAGAAAAAAAAAAAAAAGAGTAACAAGATAGTACTGGAAAAATGTTTAGATCTCACAAAGACTAAAACTGGGAAATTTGCCTAAATTAATGTTTAATGAAAGACAGAAGGAATTAGCTTTGGATGGTGCTTTCCATTCTGAGATAAGAAAAACAGTATCAGTAGGAACTGGTGTGAGCTCCCAGGCAGATCTAGTTTCCAACAGCACACCCTTCCTATGAGTCTTGCACGCTCCATGCCGTCTACGGGGCTGGATGCTAAGGGAGGCTCTAATGCTCAGCCAATCCCACTCCTTTGCTAAGGTCTAAATCCGACAAGAAACCAACCAGAGCCTTGGTGCCTCCATTACAATGATGCCTGTTTGTCAAGAGGAAACAGTAACAAAGGAAAGTGTGATAGTGCAGTTGTTAGCAATAATAAAAGCACTAAATTAACTCAACACATCACCTTCTAAGTACTTGCTATGAGCGACAACTATACCAGGTGTCCCAGAGGTCACAAAAAGTGTAGTGCCTGAGCTTGGCTTCAAACTCTCTTGCCTCGCTGGGGAAAGAAGGCTTTCCTATGGTAAAGCTCAGAAATAAAGCAGCAAGCCATTCAAGCCCTATGCTCTGAGTTCCTGTTAAGCACTCAGCAGTTGATATAGGTTACTCATTTAATCCTTATCGAAATCCCGGTGGGGCCATTTCCCAGTTTTAGGTGTGGAAACTTTGGCTCACCATAGTAAGAAAGTTGTCCCAGCACACAGTGTGCTTCACATCCGGGTCCTGAGTGTCCTTGGTGTAGCTTGCAAGTGCTGCTCTCAGAGAAGGCTGGGGTTATTATCACCATTTCTAGATCACAAATTTTCCAAGTCATAGGAACCACGTACTAAGGACATTTACGTTACACCTACAATTATCTCTGAACCACTATTAATACCAAAGACAATGGTGTTAGTGACAGAGATGTACGATTGCAAAGTGGACGCTGGGATCCATGGTCTAAATGAAATCCCGATAAATGCGTCAGAGTCCGATTAAGAGTTTGACAGAACTGCCTTGACACTGAACGTGCACAAAACTAGTTTGTACGGAGAATATTTTAAATAGACTTGAGATGCCACTCAAACTGATACCTGTAGGCCATTAAAGGAAAAATGCCACAGCTTAAAAAGGACTCCTTATGGATTTTAAAAAACTGCTACAATCTCATGATTTACATATTTTCCACTTACCAGAAAATGCCATGAATGCAGACTGGAATTTGCTCAAGAATGACTTTTTGTTGTTGAATCAATCTATCTTTCCTCCTGAAATAACAAAAGCAAGATTTATTCCAATGATATTTTTAATGTAAAAAACATGCTTTGATCATTTATAAAATCTGGATGTTTAAGACTTTGCTTGAAAAGTTAAATATATTGAATATCATAGCTAAAAAGTAATGTTTTCCTTTTATCCCCTGAACCCTTAGCATGTATGGGGGCAGTGCTTTTCCCTCCGAAAGGAATTCCACTAAAGAGCCACAAATGTTATTTTGTTATTTTACAATTTGTTTTTAGGGATTTAAAGCAATTTCTAATGGACTCTTTTTTGTTTGTTTGTTTGTTTGCTATAGGTCACAAGTGCTCACCAGAGCTAGACAGAGAGAGAGAGGGAGAGAGAGAGAGAGAATGAGAAAGTACATCCCAGGGGCAATGACCCTTCTCCCCCATTCTCCTCTCAAATTTTGGGCATGCGCACACAAGTGCCTGGTGTATTTTTCCATCCAATGGGTCTGGAACTCAAACTGCTCAGTTGTGAAATCCAGTCACCTTCATGACCATGCCACCTGGTTGACCCAGTACTGGGCTCTATTAAATGCTATCTGGTTTTTAACTTTTTAAAGAAAAATTATTATAATTATTTTTTATATATTTAATTGCTATACATCATTTAGCTTGTATAGAGAATTTGCCCAACATGAAATATACCACAGACCAGTCCACTGAAAATTGTATACATGTCATCATCAGTAGGTAATAAAACATTTCTGCCCCCACAAATGTCTTGCCTCTCCATTTTTTTTCTCACTAATACCTTCCC
>NW_006159519.1:515939-517447 GCF_000334495.1 Tupaia belangeri chinensis | reverse complement strand
CCCCTCTCCCACATTCCTTCCACATTGTCTCTCGTGTCCATATCTGGATTTTTAAATATTATCACTTCATGATGTATTCTGTTATCTATGACACTCCATGATAAAGGGAAAAAGTCTTCCTTCCTGCTTCTCTTGGTGGGGGTGGGGGGCAGTGAGTGTGTTGTCTTTGCTCTTACTTTCATGGGATGCAGCCCTGCAGGCAATACATGGACGACCCTCTCATGAAAGCTAATGCCTTGGCAAGGGGAGAGTAAGCTTGCTGGCATTTACCTTGACTTTATCATAGATCTGCTAAGCTGAGGCATGACTGTATGAAAGATCAAAAAGGAGCAGAAGGTAGGATGTGAAAGAACACAAGCTTAGAAATGGTTCTGCAGCTACTCACAAGACACCAGCAGGTAGAGCTGAGACCTCCCTTGAGTCTTCCTTTAGTGCTGAGCTCACGATCAAGGGCGTGGAATTGCCCCCTATCCTGAACTGCTTTATTAGAATGTCCCTGTGTGATTTCAGTATTTAACACACCTCACCAGCACCGCAAATATGTCTGGAATAAAACATCCCTTGGGACCAGCGGATAGCATAATGGTTATGTTGCTGAACTTTCACATGGTTGATTATGGTTTGAGTCTCAGACACTGCAGCCTGAAACTCATGCTGGGCACAAGTGTGAGCATGCCTCAAATCCCAAGATGAGAATGGAAGAGAAGGGATTGTGGTGTGGCCATCCCCCCATGGGTGATTTCTTGCTGTTTTTGTCTTTCTGTCTCTCTGATGAGTGCACATGCCCTATAGCAAAAGTCTTTCTAAAAAAAAAAATAAATAAACCTGTCCCTGTCCCTGGAAGCTCTCCCATAACCATATCAGCACAGCTTAGTTTACCAGGTTAGCTAGCTGAACGCATTGAGTAGGAAAGAAGCGGGACCAGGAGGGTTCTTTTGGGCAGAGGTTCTTTGAAGTAGTCAATAAATCTTGACTGCTAAGGTGAGGGGGTGAGAACAGGGGGACTATGAAGGCAGAGCCAGGGAGGGGTGAGTGCCTCACGGTTCCGTGCCCATCTCCCACCAGTTCGTAAGTGAGTTTCTCGGATGCGGTCTGCTCCAGAAGGCCCTGCTCAGCAGGTGATATGGTCCCCCGGCCCCTCAGGAGGTAACCCACCACCTGAGGAGACTGCACAGGTAGAGGTCATTGAAGGTTTAAGTAACAGTTTGCGATTATAACAGAGGAGGGTTCATGGGCCATTTCCGATTGGTTGCCAAGGGAGTGGCAATTGCAAGGAGTTTAAAATAACTCAAAAAAGCTGGTCTGAGGCGGCATCTCCCGTGAGTTGAGTCTGACGGATGGACACAATTTAGTTAGGCAGGATGAGAAAAGCCTTCAGACTGGCAGCACCAAGAAAGGAAAAGCACAGATGTGGGAGATTTTGAACCGAGGCGTGTTCAGAGGACAAATCCATCCGTTTGGAGCGCTACATTTTGGTGGCAGGGGACAGGGGCCATTGGCTGGCAAAG
>NW_006159519.1:469169-501822 GCF_000334495.1 Tupaia belangeri chinensis | reverse complement strand
TGGCTGGCTGGCTGGCTGGCTTTCTTTCTTTCTTTCTTTCTTTCTTTCTTTCTTTCTTTCTTTCTTTTTTTCCTGAAGAAATGTAACTTTGTGCTTATTTGGATTACCATGTTCCTTAGTTGGATTCCATTTCTGCATGTTCTGTACACTGGCCAGATACATTGGCCTGACTTTTTTTAAAACGGAGCTGCTCTTGTTTTAAAATTTCCCCACTGTCTCCACAGTTACTGCAGTGTAAGTCTAATGGAGAAATGTTTATCATTTAATTAAAGCTGGAGCTGTTATCATTCTTCCGCCAAATGTTTGGCATTAGCTATTCCAAAATGATAGCCATTATCAAAAATGATCATAACTCATTTACTTTTTAGCAGATGCTTAATTAAGACTTTCATGAACTATTACGAGACTTAACCAGAAGAAGACTATGTTCACTCAAATTCATTTTATAGTATTACAAGCTAGAATGACTTTGAGCAAAATTGATACAGCTTTTCAAAACTCTAATTAAAAGAGAAAAAAATTAGAATATTTCCCCCTACCTGCAGCAGCCTTATGAACTCAAGGTAATCCTCTATAGATTTTTTTTTTAATTATTTTATCAAGAGTAACAAGAGGGCCAGCTCTTCAGGGCAGTGATTAAAAGCAGTACATAGGGAACTGGATCCACATGACCACTGGCCATGCTATAAATCCTGGCCATGGCAGCTTGAAAAGCACACTGGGTGCATGGGTGCATTACTGTATGTGTTCAAAATATTTCTTTCTTTCTTTTTTTTTGGAGAGGTTTTTGCTATAGGGCGCGTGCGCTCGCCAGAGAGAGAGACATAGAGACAGAAAGCGAGAAATCACCCCCCAAAGGAGATGGTCACACCACAATCCCTTCTCCTCCATTCTCCTCTCGGGATCTTGGGCACACATGCACATGCGCCTGGCGTGAGTTCTAAGCCACCGGGTCCGGGACGCGAACCGTGGTCGACTACGTGGGAGTCCAGCGACATAGCCATTACACTAACTGCTGGTTCCCTTCAAAATCTTGATGAGATGGACAAATGGAGAAAAAATTATTGTGGCATGACCACACCCAACTGAAGGGGGCTTCCTCCTTCTGTTTCTCTGGCAAACATACACCTTCTGGCAATAAAAAAGAAAAAAAAAAAAAAGAGTAACAAGATAGTACTGGAAAAATGTTTAGATCTCACAAAGACTAAAACTGGGAAATTTGCCTAAATTAATGTTTAATGAAAGACAGAAGGAATTAGCTTTGGATGGTGCTTTCCATTCTGAGATAAGAAAAACAGTATCAGTAGGAACTGGTGTGAGCTCCCAGGCAGATCTAGTTTCCAACAGCACACCCTTCCTATGAGTCTTGCACGCTCCATGCCGTCTACGGGGCTGGATGCTAAGGGAGGCTCTAATGCTCAGCCAATCCCACTCCTTTGCTAAGGTCTAAATCCGACAAGAAACCAACCAGAGCCTTGGTGCCTCCATTACAATGATGCCTGTTTGTCAAGAGGAAACAGTAACAAAGGAAAGTGTGATAGTGCAGTTGTTAGCAATAATAAAAGCACTAAATTAACTCAACACATCACCTTCTAAGTACTTGCTATGAGCGACAACTATACCAGGTGTCCCAGAGGTCACAAAAAGTGTAGTGCCTGAGCTTGGCTTCAAACTCTCTTGCCTCGCTGGGGAAAGAAGGCTTTCCTATGGTAAAGCTCAGAAATAAAGCAGCAAGCCATTCAAGCCCTATGCTCTGAGTTCCTGTTAAGCACTCAGCAGTTGATATAGGTTACTCATTTAATCCTTATCGAAATCCCGGTGGGGCCATTTCCCAGTTTTAGGTGTGGAAACTTTGGCTCACCATAGTAAGAAAGTTGTCCCAGCACACAGTGTGCTTCACATCCGGGTCCTGAGTGTCCTTGGTGTAGCTTGCAAGTGCTGCTCTCAGAGAAGGCTGGGGTTATTATCACCATTTCTAGATCACAAATTTTCCAAGTCATAGGAACCACGTACTAAGGACATTTACGTTACACCTACAATTATCTCTGAACCACTATTAATACCAAAGACAATGGTGTTAGTGACAGAGATGTACGATTGCAAAGTGGACGCTGGGATCCATGGTCTAAATGAAATCCCGATAAATGCGTCAGAGTCCGATTAAGAGTTTGACAGAACTGCCTTGACACTGAACGTGCACAAAACTAGTTTGTACGGAGAATATTTTAAATAGACTTGAGATGCCACTCAAACTGATACCTGTAGGCCATTAAAGGAAAAATGCCACAGCTTAAAAAGGACTCCTTATGGATTTTAAAAAACTGCTACAATCTCATGATTTACATATTTTCCACTTACCAGAAAATGCCATGAATGCAGACTGGAATTTGCTCAAGAATGACTTTTTGTTGTTGAATCAATCTATCTTTCCTCCTGAAATAACAAAAGCAAGATTTATTCCAATGATATTTTTAATGTAAAAAACATGCTTTGATCATTTATAAAATCTGGATGTTTAAGACTTTGCTTGAAAAGTTAAATATATTGAATATCATAGCTAAAAAGTAATGTTTTCCTTTTATCCCCTGAACCCTTAGCATGTATGGGGGCAGTGCTTTTCCCTCCGAAAGGAATTCCACTAAAGAGCCACAAATGTTATTTTGTTATTTTACAATTTGTTTTTAGGGATTTAAAGCAATTTCTAATGGACTCTTTTTTGTTTGTTTGTTTGTTTGCTATAGGTCACAAGTGCTCACCAGAGCTAGACAGAGAGAGAGAGGGAGAGAGAGAGAGAGAGAATGAGAAAGTACATCCCAGGGGCAATGACCCTTCTCCCCCATTCTCCTCTCAAATTTTGGGCATGCGCACACAAGTGCCTGGTGTATTTTTCCATCCAATGGGTCTGGAACTCAAACTGCTCAGTTGTGAAATCCAGTCACCTTCATGACCATGCCACCTGGTTGACCCAGTACTGGGCTCTATTAAATGCTATCTGGTTTTTAACTTTTTAAAGAAAAATTATTATAATTATTTTTTATATATTTAATTGCTATACATCATTTAGCTTGTATAGAGAATTTGCCCAACATGAAATATACCACAGACCAGTCCACTGAAAATTGTATACATGTCATCATCAGTAGGTAATAAAACATTTCTGCCCCATATCTATGTCCCACAAATGACTTACCTATTTTTCTCCCCAGATTTCCTTTCCTACACTCTTCCCCTCTCCCACACTCCTTCCACATTGTCTCTTGTGTCCATATCTGGATTTTTAAATATTATCACTTCATGATGTATTCTGTTATCTATGACACTCCATGATAAAGGGAAAAAGTCTTCCTTCCTGCTTCTCTTGGTGGGGGTGGGGGGCAGTGAGTGTGTTGTCTTTGCTCTTACTTTCATGGGATGCAGCCCTGCAGGCAATACATGGACGACCCTCTCATGAAAGCTAATGCCTTGGCAAGGGGAGAGTAAGCTTGCTGGCATTTACCTTGACTTTATCATAGATCTGCTAAGCTGAGGCATGACTGTATGAAAGATCAAAAAGGAGCAGAAGGTAGGATGTGAAAGAACACAAGCTTAGAAATGGTTCTGCAGCTACTCACAAGACACCAGCAGGTAGAGCTGAGACCTCCCTTGAGTCTTCCTTTAGTGCTGAGCTCACGATCAAGGGCGTGGAATTGCCCCCTATCCTGAACTGCTTTATTAGAATGTCCCTGTGTGATTTCAGTATTTAACACACCTCACCAGCACCGCAAATATGTCTGGAATAAAACATCCCTTGGGACCAGCGGATAGCATAATGGTTATGTTGCTGAACTTTCACATGGTTGATTATGGTTTGAGTCTCAGACACTGCAGCCTGAAACTCATGCTGGGCACAAGTGTGAGCATGCCTCAAATCCCAAGATGAGAATGGAAGAGAAGGGATTGTGGTGTGGCCATCCCCCCATGGGTGATTTCTTGCTGTTTTTGTCTTTCTGTCTCTCTGATGAGTGCACATGCCCTATAGCAAAAGTCTTTCTAAAAAAAAAAAAATCACTCAGAAACAGGCATCATAAGTAATATTTTCATTTTACAGCAGGAAACCAGGCCCTTAAGTTTTCTCTGGTCTAATACTCATCAATATAGCCAAGAACTTAAGTTCAGATCCCCCTGATTCTTTACAAAGAGTTTTACTTAGGCAATATTACACAGTGAGGTCATAAAAGCCTTCTAAACATCTATTTCCTTTTGTTAACAATTATGTAAGATATTCATGGGGTACATCTTGGTTTCATTTTACCTGATATACAAATTATATTGTCTGGTCACTGTCTCTCCTTCAACCAGACAAGCACAACTACTGTAATTATTTTGGCAATTGCCTTGAAAGAGAATGCTAATCATTGCAAAGTGAACTGCGACCAACCTATGAACAAAACTAAGCAGTATATCAATTTTCAAAATGCAATTAATCACAAGCTGTACTGTCCAGAGTTTATAAATGAGATTGCCTAATACTAACTTCAGAGGATGTTTGTGACTACCACTTCTTGATATCTTTTTTCTCTCTCCTTTCTCTTCTCACCTTTTCTATCTTCCTTTCCTTTCTCTTACACTTTCTCTGTCTCTTAACTGACAGTATTGTAGAACATATTTTTGTGTGCTGTTTTCCATTGTCCTTATTGAATGGATACTCAGATCTCTATCCATCCCTGAAAAAAGAGAGTAATGGTAAATTTTATATTAACTTGACTGGGTCACAGGGTGCCCAGGTAGTTGATCAAACATTATTTTATGTGTTTCTGTGAGGAGCATTTTTGGATGAGTTTAACACTTCAATTAGTAGACTTCTAGTAAAACAGATTGGTTTCTATGTTGTGCATGGATCTCATTCAATCAGTTGAAGGCTTAAAAAGAACAAAAAATACTGACTTCTCCCACAAAAGAGAGATTTCTCTAGCAGATGACCTTCAGACTTGAACTGGAACATTGACTTTTCTGGTTCTCCAGCCTCATGCCCAACCTGAAGATTTTGGATTTTCTAGGTTCTGTAATCATGCAAGTCAATTCCTTGTAATAAATCTTTTTTTTAAACAGAATTACTTATTTAATTTTATTTATTATTATTTTTTAATTTGTCTAGAGAGAGAAAGAGAAAGAAAGGGAAAGTGAAAAAGAAAACTGCTAGGTCTGGTACTCAAACCATGGTTGGCCATGTGGGCATCCAGTGCCTTAACCACCATGCCACCTGCTGACCACATGTACATGTTTCATTGGTTCTTTCTATACACATACATATTCCATTGGTTCTATTTCTCTGAAGAGTTCTGACTAATACAGTTAGATTGTATATATATCATAATTTTATTTATAGGTTAAAAATCCAACTCAACTTGGATTGCTTGTATTAAATGAATCCTCAAATTAATTTTTCCTCCAGATTAGTGGCTTTAAATAAGAAGAAAAATGGTTCCCATCCCTAACAATGTTCTTTACCAGTACTTCATATCAGCAAGACTCATCAGATGCCATCAGAAATTAATTCTACTTACTCTGTTCCCTTAAAGTTGTTCTGTACAGTATGTTTTTGTTTTTCTCCTGTGTGAAAACTCAAGAAATCCCAGGACTATCTGCTCACCCTAAGAGATGGTAAATTCTAGAGGCACTTTGAGTCAGAGCACTTTTAGGTCCTCTGAAAAGCAGACACTATGAAGAGATTAGATTTAATGCTAAGTGAAGCAAGCCAGACTATGAAGGAGAGGCATTGTAGGTCTCCACTTACTATATATTGAATGTCTGCACTCTATAGCAGAAACGGAAAGATTGGAAAGCATAAACGCATGGAGAACAACTCTACAACTACTAGAAAATCTCTTTACTTTCTATTCAATTATATACTAAAACATAATCTACATAAAGTCATAGCATATGCTTTACATACCTTATATTCCCCAGTGCTTAGAATAGTGAAAGTGCTCAGTACGTGTGTGCTGAAGGAATGAGTGTCTAACAAATGACAAGTCAAGAATCAACCTAAGACAGAATATACCAGACTTTTATGAAGAAACTGGTTTTGGGTTTGTTTTTTGGCTTTAAAAGTTTTTTTTTTTTTTCCCATGAGGAAAAAGAGCAAGAGAGGGACTAAAAGGAGGTGTTTTCAATATGGTCTCACCATGCTGCTATCCTTCTGCCCCTGGTACACCCAATTAGCTGGGCTAACTTGCGTGCACTGCCACATCCTATGTGTTTAGGTTGGTCTGAAATCTGAACCTAAAACTTCATTATGACTCCAGCATAGAGAAGCAGCACTTACTGCCTGCGCCACAGGGCTGAGCCTAAAGAAATATTTTAAACACTTATTGAAGACAAAAAAGAAGACATGAGCAAATGAGGAGATATATGTTTCTGAATGGGATTATTTAACATTGCAAGAATGTCAATTCTGTCTAAGTGTGTTCTCTTGCAAAGCAAATAAAAATCCCAGCCAGAAACTTAGGTAAATGAAACATCATTTAAAATTTATATTAAATAACAAAAATACATAAATAACAACTCAATTTTAAGATACAGAAGCAAGTGAGAGCCCTCCCTCATAGTGAGATACAGTACAAAACCACATTAATAAAACCTGTATGGTATTGCCATAGGAACAGACGAATAAATCAATAAAACAAAACAGGATTCAGAAAGGAACCTGCAGTCATACTATAAAAGATTAGATACACCCATATGTTATTTATAAGAGACTGATTTTAGATACAAGGATGTAGAGGTTGAGAGTAAAAGACTGGAAAAAGACATTCTATGAAAATGGTAACCATAAGAGAGTTGGACTGTTATCAATAAGGAAAAATCCATTTTTTCCTTTTTTTTTTTTTAGAGTTTTTTTTGCTATAGGGTGCGTGCTCTCGCCAGACAGACAGAGAAAGACAGAGAGATAGAAAGCGAGAAATCACACCCCAGGGGGGATGGCCACGCCGCAATCCCTTCTCCTCCATTCTTCTCTCAGAATCTTGGGCACGCACGCACACGCGCCCGGCGTGAGTTTAAGCCACCAGGTCTGGGACTCGAACCGTGGTGGAGTATGTGGGAGTCCAGCGACATAGCCATTACACTAACTGCTGGTCCTGATTTTTAAATAAAATATTGTCATAGTAAATGTGGATTTTGGGACCAGCAGATGGTGTAATGGTTATGTTGCTGGACTCCCACATAGTTGACCATGGTTCTAGTCTTGGACCCGGTGACTTAAAATCCATGCTGGGTGTGTGCGTACATACACAAAATTCAGAGAGGAGAATGGAGGAAGAGAGATTACAGAGTGACCAACCCCCCCCCCCCGGGGGTGATTATTTGTTTTCTGACTTTCTCTGTCTCTCTGGTGAGTTCACCCACCATATAGCAAAAATCTATCTCTAAAATAAAAATGTAAATTTTAACTAGATTGAACAGTGAAATATCAAAGGTAAAATTATGAAGCTAATAGAAGAAAATGCAGATATGAAATTTTTTTAATCAAAATCTGAAGAATACAAATCATTAGGCAAAATATTTGTGGATATAACAACATAATAATTACCATTTTTGTTCACTAAGGGCAATAATTGGTAGTTGGGATTCTGGAGAACGATCCTTCTGATGTTTAAAATGACAAGGGATTTTCATACAGAATATTCAAAGAACTCCTGGGATTAAGAAGAAAAGAAGAAAACTCTACAACAATTAAGAAAATGACATGAAGAAATCAATTTCAGAAGAGGAACTCTTTGCTTTTCTTTTTCTTTCATCCTTTTTCCTATTATTATTATCATTATTTATACATTCAATCACTATATATCATTTAGATTGTAAAGAGACTTTACCCAGCATGATATACATCTCCGTCCAGTTGAGAATACTATACACATCCTCATCAACAGGTAATAAACCATATCTGTGTCCCACAAATATCTTACCTCTCCATTTATCCCCCAAATTATCTTTCCTGCACTCTTCCCCTCTCACACTCTCCTCCACTTTGTCTCTTGTGCCCATAAAAATTTTTAATGCTTTTATGTCCTCCAGTATTTCAGTCAGAAGAGGAACTCTTGAAGGCAAGCAAGTTTAGGGTAAGTTGCTCAAACACACTAGTGAGCAGGGAAACACAGAACAGTGAGATAACACATTTAGCCCATTGGAGTGGCAAACGCAGCACTGAGGGGATGCAGGGTAGGGAGATATGTAGGAAAGAGCCTTTGTGTGTGGCTGTGGTGGGTGTTCTGCCCATCTGGCAGCACCAGATGAAGAATGGCAACCTCATGCCTCTGTGTAAATCTCAGAAACACTCCATCCTGCTCACAAGGTGCTATTTCCATGGCTGCTCATCCAGAGGTTCCTTATTGTATCAGGGAGTGTCACTGAGAGGGTACCGTACTTTTTGGGATAAAGATGTAAGGTTGGAGATGAAGGTGTGCTCCCTGGGTCAGCTAGATTCCTAGTCGTTCAATCTTGCTCTTCTGTTACCCGCTAACGATGGCATGTTGGTTCCCCATGACCACATCACCATGATCCAACTTCCAGGAAGGGGGACAGGAGACTGGGAAGATGGGTGTTTTCTAAGGGTCAGCATGGAAGACATAGCCTTCACTTATCTAAAGAACTTCATTGGCAAGAATGTAGTCACGTGGTCATGCCCAGCCACAAGTTAAAATGTATCACATTGATTACCAAAGGAGGACAGGAGAATGAGCATTATAATACACCTGACACAGGAATGGATGAATAAAATGTGATCAGTGCAAACCCTGGGATGTGAGACAGCAGTTAGAATCCACAGTTAGATATATAGTCACACATACCGGTCTTACAGAGTGTTAAGAGCAATGAGAAATGAAATAGTGCAACACTATTTATGCAAATACACACAAAACACATACAGACAAAACATGGCATATTTTAATAGAATAATAATATTTTAATGGAATAACCAAGCTCATGAAGGGGCACTTACTCTAGGGCAGCAGTGCGGGAGGTGCATGAGACACAAGGAACAACAAGAACAAAACCAGCAGGATTGCCAGGCCCCAGAGAATCTGTGTCCCAAACTAAGTTGGAAGGTTGTCAGTTCTCTACAGCTAAGGTAAAAGAGAAAAGAAAAACAATATTTTAAAAAGTAGAATAGATAACTGGGAAAAAAAGGAGCTTTTAATCAATTCAGAATACGAAGTTGGGAAGTTGGCCAATCGATTTTCCTTTACTTTCTGTCCCAGCGTGCACCAATGCACTGCCTTTGACTGTGTCCCACAGTTACTACCCTGACACCACTGCCATTAAAGTGAATTTTAAGCACAGCACAATGGCGAATCATGCATTTCTGTTGCGTATTTTGAAAACCCTGGGAAGAAGACGATTCCTCTGCAGGTGACTGAGAAAACAGTTATTTTATATTTAAGTGATTGGGAGAAAACTGCATTTCAGAGATGAAAATGAGAGAGGAAATTTAACAATTGGATAATGATAGTAAATTCAAGCATAAAATAGTGGGAATCTAATTTTCTGAAGGGCAAAAATAGATAGCAGTTCTGTCACTCTCCCACACATTTATACAAAGAGCATTTTCCTGCCTATGGTCTCTGCGTATTTTTTAGCGGATTAGTTCCAACGTGTGTGCTCAGGGATAGTTGCATACTGGTGCAAATATTTAAAGCTCAGCAGGATGGTTTATTGAATTTATTCAAGTGCTCTGAGTGATAGCAGGATTTGCCCCGTAACTGCACCTCTTGGGAAATACCGGCCTGAGTAACTGCCTACCTGTGTGGACAAAGAGCACTTCATTGACCCAATGAGCTCAGGTGGGGGGATTTCATGCTATAAATGACGCTTTTCTCCTCTTTCCCAAGGTTCAGGGTGATCAGATGGCATATCTGTGCTTGTGAAACTTTCTTTAGAATAGCTGAATATTTAGCTAAAAGATCATGCCTACATACTACCTTTGCATTACCTGGAAATGCAAAGAATGGGGTTTGAATGGCTGGTGAAGAAGTTAATAATTCAAAATGGCTTTTATGGAGGCCAGCTGGTGGTGTGGTAGTTAAGATACTGGACTCCCACATAGACAACTGCTGTTCGAGTCCTGGACTTGGAGGCTTAAAAATCACACTGGGTGCATATGTGTCCATGCGCAAGATCCCAGAGGGGAGAGTAGAAGATAAGAAACTGTGGCATGGCTACCCCCTACCGCCCGGGGGCGGAGCAATATCTCACTTTTCCTTTCACTGTCTGTCTCTCTCTCTTTTTCTCTCTCTCTCTGGTGGGCACACACATCCTATGACAAAAACCTAAAAAACAAAAACAAAAGCAAGCAAAACAAAATGGTTTTTATGCCCAGAGTGTGGTAAACTGCCTTCTCCAGTCAGAACAAAGTCTTCTTTTATTCTGTGCTGCCATCAAAGTCAGGCACAGAGAATTCCAAAACAGGTGCCCTATGCCTCCATGGAGGTGCTCGGGGCTGCCAAGGCTCTAGGTAGAGGAGCTTTTCTTAGGAGAAAGTAAGCCCCTGGCATCAGCCCACTTTAAGAAGACCAAGGCAACTCCTCTCTGCCAGCTAAGAGCTAGCAGCAGCTCATTTGATCCCTTTTCATAAGAAGATGGAGTCGGATGATTAAGCTTTCCTTCCTGAAGGAGAGATATGAAGGACTGGGTACCCAAGGCACTGCTGACTACGTGGTTTGGTGGGAGCTCTACCGGCCAAGGATCAGGGAGTCTACCTACCAATGTGGAAGGTAGGCAAAGAGGAGGTAGGACAGAGGCAGGATGTGAAGCAACGGCACACTGAGGTCTAGTAAGGGTCTGGGAAGAGCAGCTGCCCAAGATCAGTAGCGGGTGATGTGACACCTATGTGGAAGACAGCTGGTCACTTACAGGCACCACTCCATCAGGGCCACCTGGGCTGCTGATCCCAAAGAGCAGTCCAGACGAGGAAGCCCATACCTGTTCTCTTATGAGAGATCTGCTATGTCCTGCACACTTTAGACAGACTTCAGTTGTCTTGTTTAGAATAACAAAAGAACAAGGATGCTTAAGGTTCTTGAGGCCACTGACAGGTCTTCAAATCTTTACTCTTCTTTGCTGGGGGAGTGAGGAGTTGTATTTGTGTGAGTTAAGTGCAAGCCCGGCAAGAAGTCCTATTTCTTTTTCTTTTTTAAAAAATATATTTTACTTTATTTTATACATTCGTTAACTATTTCTAGATTTCTAGTCTGGCTTATCGTGAAGCTCGGAGGTGAAGTCAGCTACTGCGTGCACCAGCATTTAATCCAGGTCTGACCCCCTGCCCATGCTTTCGTGGACCTGCCTTGCTCCAACTCTTAGTGATACATATAATGAGAGAATGCAACGCGAAAATTTTTACCCCTGCTTTAGGGGATTGAAATCCTACTCAAGGCTGTCACTACAGAGTGCACCCCCCCCCCCCCCCGGGGGTGATTATTTGTTTTCTGACTTTCTCTGTCTCTCTGGTGAGTTCACCCACCATATAGCAAAAATCTATCTCTAAAATAAAAATGTAAATTTTAACTAGATTGAACAGTGAAATATCAAAGGTAAAATTATGAAGCTAATAGAAGAAAATGCAGATATGAAATTTTTTTAATCAAAATCTGAAGAATACAAATCATTAGGCAAAATATTTGTGGATATAACAACATAATAATTACCATTTTTGTTCACTAAGGGCAATAATTGGTAGTTGGGATTCTGGAGAACGATCCTTCTGATGTTTAAAATGACAAGGGATTTTCATACAGAATAGACAAAGCACTCCTGGGATTAAGAAGAAAAGAAGAAAACTCTACAACAATTAAGAAAATGACATGAAGAAATCAATTTCAGAAGAGGAACTCTTTGCTTTTCTTTTTCTTTCATCCTTTTTCCTATTATTATTATCATTATTTATACATTCAATCACTATATATCATTTAGATTGTAAAGAGACTTTACCCAGCATGATATACATCTCCGTCCAGTTGAGAATACTATACACATCCTCATCAACAGGTAATAAACCATATCTGTGTCCCACAAATATCTTACCTCTCCATTTATCCCCCAAATTATCTTTCCTGCACTCTTCCCCTCTCACACTCTCCTCCACTTTGTCTCTTGTGCCCATAAAAATTTTTAATGCTTTTATGTCCTCCAGTATTTCAGTCAGAAGAGGAACTCTTGAAGGCAAGCAAGTTTAGGGTAAGTTGCTCAAACACACTAGTGAGCAGGGAAACACAGAACAGTGAGATAACACATTTAGCCCATTGGAGTGGCAAACGCAGCACTGAGGGGATGCAGGGTAGGGAGATATGTAGGAAAGAGCCTTTGTGTGTGGCTGTGGTGGGTGTTCTGCCCATCTGGCAGCACCAGATGAAGAATGGCAACCTCATGCCTCTGTGTAAATCTCAGAAACACTCCATCCTGCTCACAAGGTGCTATTTCCATGGCTGCTCATCCAGAGGTTCCTTATTGTATCAGGGAGTGTCACTGAGAGGGTACCGTACTTTTTGGGATAAAGATGTAAGGTTGGAGATGAAGGTGTGCTCCCTGGGTCAGCTAGATTCCTAGTCGTTCAATCTTGCTCTTCTGTTACCCGCTAACGATGGCATGTTGGTTCCCCATGACCACATCACCATGATCCAACTTCCAGGAAGGGGGACAGGAGACTGGGAAGATGGGTGTTTTCTAAGGGTCAGCATGGAAGACATAGCCTTCACTTATCTAAAGAACTTCATTGGCAAGAATGTAGTCACGTGGTCATGCCCAGCCACAAGTTAAAATGTATCACATTGATTACCAAAGGAGGACAGGAGAATGAGCATTATAATACACCTGACACAGGAATGGATGAATAAAATGTGATCAGTGCAAACCCTGGGATGTGAGACAGCAGTTAGAATCCACAGTTAGATATATAGTCACACATACCGGTCTTACAGAGTGTTAAGAGCAATGAGAAATGAAATAGTGCAACACTATTTATGCAAATACACACAAAACACATACAGACAAAACATGGCATATTTTAATAGAATAATAATATTTTAATGGAATAACCAAGCTCATGAAGGGGCACTTACTCTAGGGCAGCAGTGCGGGAGGTGCATGAGACACAAGGAACAACAAGAACAAAACCAGCAGGATTGCCAGGCCCCAGAGAATCTGTGTCCCAAACTAAGTTGGAAGGTTGTCAGTTCTCTACAGCTAAGGTAAAAGAGAAAAGAAAAACAATATTTTAAAAAGTAGAATAGATAACTGGGAAAAAAAGGAGCTTTTAATCAATTCAGAATACGAAGTTGGGAAGTTGGCCAATCGATTTTCCTTTACTTTCTGTCCCAGCGTGCACCAATGCACTGCCTTTGACTGTGTCCCACAGTTACTACCCTGACACCACTGCCATTAAAGTGAATTTTAAGCACAGCACAATGGCGAATCATGCATTTCTGTTGCGTATTTTGAAAACCCTGGGAAGAAGACGATTCCTCTGCAGGTGACTGAGAAAACAGTTATTTTATATTTAAGTGATTGGGAGAAAACTGCATTTCAGAGATGAAAATGAGAGAGGAAATTTAACAATTGGATAATGATAGTAAATTCAAGCATAAAATAGTGGGAATCTAATTTTCTGAAGGGCAAAAATAGATAGCAGTTCTGTCACTCTCCCACACATTTATACAAAGAGCATTTTCCTGCCTATGGTCTCTGCGTATTTTTTAGCGGATTAGTTCCAACGTGTGTGCTCAGGGATAGTTGCATACTGGTGCAAATATTTAAAGCTCAGCAGGATGGTTTATTGAATTTATTCAAGTGCTCTGAGTGATAGCAGGATTTGCCCCGTAACTGCACCTCTTGGGAAATACCGGCCTGAGTAACTGCCTACCTGTGTGGACAAAGAGCACTTCATTGACCCAATGAGCTCAGGTGGGGGGATTTCATGCTATAAATGACGCTTTTCTCCTCTTTCCCAAGGTTCAGGGTGATCAGATGGCATATCTGTGCTTGTGAAACTTTCTTTAGAATAGCTGAATATTTAGCTAAAAGATCATGCCTACATACTACCTTTGCATTACCTGGAAATGCAAAGAATGGGGTTTGAATGGCTGGTGAAGAAGTTAATAATTCAAAATGGCTTTTATGGAGGCCAGCTGGTGGTGTGGTAGTTAAGATACTGGACTCCCACATAGACAACTGCTGTTCGAGTCCTGGACTTGGAGGCTTAAAAATCACACTGGGTGCATATGTGTCCATGCGCAAGATCCCAGAGGGGAGAGTAGAAGATAAGAAACTGTGGCATGGCTACCCCCTACCGCCCGGGGGCGGAGCAATATCTCACTTTTCCTTTCACTGTCTGTCTCTCTCTCTTTTTCTCTCTCTCTCTGGTGGGCACACACATCCTATGACAAAAACCTAAAAAACAAAAACAAAAGCAAGCAAAACAAAATGGTTTTTATGCCCAGAGTGTGGTAAACTGCCTTCTCCAGTCAGAACAAAGTCTTCTTTTATTCTGTGCTGCCATCAAAGTCAGGCACAGAGAATTCCAAAACAGGTGCCCTATGCCTCCATGGAGGTGCTCGGGGCTGCCAAGGCTCTAGGTAGAGGAGCTTTTCTTAGGAGAAAGTAAGCCCCTGGCATCAGCCCACTTTAAGAAGACCAAGGCAACTCCTCTCTGCCAGCTAAGAGCTAGCAGCAGCTCATTTGATCCCTTTTCATAAGAAGATGGAGTCGGATGATTAAGCTTTCCTTCCTGAAGGAGAGATATGAAGGACTGGGTACCCAAGGCACTGCTGACTACGTGGTTTGGTGGGAGCTCTACCGGCCAAGGATCAGGGAGTCTACCTACCAATGTGGAAGGTAGGCAAAGAGGAGGTAGGACAGAGGCAGGATGTGAAGCAACGGCACACTGAGGTCTAGTAAGGGTCTGGGAAGAGCAGCTGCCCAAGATCAGTAGCGGGTGATGTGACACCTATGTGGAAGACAGCTGGTCACTTACAGGCACCACTCCATCAGGGCCACCTGGGCTGCTGATCCCAAAGAGCAGTCCAGACGAGGAAGCCCATACCTGTTCTCTTATGAGAGATCTGCTATGTCCTGCACACTTTAGACAGACTTCAGTTGTCTTGTTTAGAATAACAAAAGAACAAGGATGCTTAAGGTTCTTGAGGCCACTGACAGGTCTTCAAATCTTTACTCTTCTTTGCTGGGGGAGTGAGGAGTTGTATTTGTGTGAGTTAAGTGCAAGCCCGGCAAGAAGTCCTATTTCTTTTTCTTTTTTAAAAAATATATTTTACTTTATTTTATACATTCGTTAACTATTTCTAGATTTCTAGTCTGGCTTATCGTGAAGCTCGGAGGTGAAGTCAGCTACTGCGTGCACCAGCATTTAATCCAGGTCTGACCCCCTGCCCATGCTTTCGTGGACCTGCCTTGCTCCAACTCTTAGTGATACATATAATGAGAGAATGCAACGCGAAAATTTTTACCCCTGCTTTAGGGGATTGAAATCCTACTCAAGGCTGTCACTTTATTTATTTAGATTTTTGCTCTAGGGCACGTGTGCTCAATGGAGAGAGACAGAGAGAGACAAAAAGTGAGCAATCACCTCCCGGGGAATGGCCATGCTGCAATCCCCACTTCTCCAGTCTTCTCTCAGAATTTTGGCACATGTACACATGTGCCTGGCATGAGTCCCAAGTCAGTGGGTGTGGGACAAACCATGGTTGACCATGTGGAAGTCCACCAATGTAACCATTATGCCATCTGCTGGTCCCCAAAGATGTCAGTTTTAAGGGCTGATTGTGAGTACGAAGCAACTCTTGTCACTGTAAACTTTAGCCTTCCCTTTCAGTCACTTTCTTATGGCATTTTCACATCCTAAAGTAACTATTGGAATGGGCTCTAGACTCCTCAATGGAGGACCTCCAGCAGGCTCCTCCCCAGTAGGGGGCCTCCCAACTCCAGGCTGGCTTGGAACACTGAGCATTGGCTAGGGAGGTACAACCTCAGGGGAAATGAGCTGGTGTATACTGTCTTTAAGCTCCAAAAGGGTTGGCACAGTGCTCTTAGGATAACACAGGATGAGAAAACCACTCTCACACCCACAGGCTGTCCGCCTCATCCCCTCTCAGCCCTCCTGCCTGCTGCTCTCTACACAATGAGTGACGAGAAAAGTCCACCTTGTCTGAGCGTCGCAGAGACCCAGGGAGATGACAGGAGTGGGAGCGCGTTGTGAAGAGTGAAGTGTTTCTTAAGGATGACAATCAGTTCCTGTGTCCATTCGGCAGGTATACGTGGTGGCCAGTTCTATGAGTGGTGAGAAGATACCTGTACAGGTAAGAGCCACCCTCTGTAACATGGCCTCCTACACTGTACAGTACTACAGTTTTCAGAGCTGTGACATCCGATAAGGACAGAGGAAGTGGGGAAAGTCACAGCCAGAGACTTTAAATACACCGTTTCGTGGTGAAAACACCCTGAATTAAAACAGTGGAGTGTGAAAGAGTAGAGTGTGAGGAAGGACGTTAAGGAGAAAAATAGAGAGGCAAGGCATTTATGGGACAAAGAAATGGATTATTATCTATTGAGGATAACTTTCTAGAATGGTGAACTGGACTGGTGAGAAATGTGCACATGTTGGAATATTCACTTTGTAAGCTAAGTAACATGATCGAATGTATAAAAGTAATAGGAATAAAAAGAAAAAAAAAAAACAATGGAGTGTATTACTGAGGAGAAAGTAGAGTTTTCTTCGGTATGATTTAGAAATAGATCCAGAATCCCATCCCTAGGGACATTTGTAAATGGTTTAAAAATCTAGTGAAATAATCGAAGCCAAGAGAAACACTACTCTATTTATGCTCTGTAGAGCTCTGGTGTTCTGGTCTCACTTGGGTTCAGTGGTTTTAGAATAATGTCTTCCCTGGGAGCCAGCCTCCCCCCCGCCCCCAGCTTAGTACACATTCTTTTCAATAGTTAAACTCAGTACCTAACTGGTATTTTGATTAAGTTGAATTAGACCCTGCAAATCGATGTGGCTATTTTGGGCTTAAATTCATGTTTTGATTTCCCTCAAATTGATTGTCCAGGGGCAAGAAGGAAAATGATGTTTTAAAAACTTTTATTAAACCCTGTTTATGGACTAGGAATGACACTAGGTTTTACCAATCTTCCCAACCTACCTGTTATCAGGGATCACCTTGAAGAGGTGGGGATAGGGAAGAGAAGAAAAAGGATTTTGAAAAATACTGATTCTAATTTTGAAATCAGTATTTTTAAAAAGTATTACAGGGGTTCTTGGAAAATGGCTGAGCATAGCTCCAGGGCATAGATGGTATAGGAAGAAGATACACCATCTGGTGCTTTCAGACTAGAAGCAATTACTCAAAGATGAGTGGGGCATTTGAAGAGGGCACAGGAGCCAGCCTGAAGGGGCTCATATGAGCCAAAGCAAATCCATGAGTGTGGGGTAGCTGGTGGCATGGTGGTTAGGGTGGCTGGATCCCACATGGCCCAAACATGGCAGCTTGAAAAACATTCCAGGCATGTGTGTGTGCATGCGCAAAATCCTGAAAGGAGGGAAAATGGAGGAGAAGGAGGTGTGGCGTGACCGTTCTCCATGGGGGGAGGGGGAGGAGTAGGAAGGTTCTTGCTTTCTCTCTCTTTTTCTCTTTCTCTGGAAAGTACATGTACCCCCAGGCAAATAAAATAAAAAGAAAGGAAAGAAAGTAAAATTCACGAGTGCATATGGAACGGGGAGGGTGAAGAGGAAAGAGATTCTTATCTGCCTCCTTTGGAGCGAACTGTTATACCCTTACATCAACTTTTTACTCTAAAATTGGCACTAGGGGAATAAATTAAGCAATTCTCTTGCCTTCTTAAGAGAAACTGTTTCATTTCCAGTTGATGAAGAAAGGGTCTTTTCCACAGAAGAATGCTTGGTAATAAATGTGAGAAAAATGATAAAAATAGAAAATCAACTATTTTGCAACCCAAATGAAAGAATTGATTTAAAGAAGGACCATTAATGGGTCCTGAAGCAGTCAAGGGAAAACGCTTGGGGACAGATAGAGGCATGGCACTGAAATATCCTCACTAAGGACCTGGCATTACCCTTCAGACAGGCACAGCATCACCCACAGGCTTATTTTTAAATTATTATTATTATTATTATTATTATTATTATTATTATTATTTTGAGAGGGTTTTGCTATAGGGCATGTGCGCTCGCCAGAAAGACAGAGAGCCAGAAAGTGAGAAATCAGCCCCCAGGGGGATGGCCATGCCGCAATCCTTCCTCCTCCATTCTCTTCTCGGGATCTAGGGCATGCACTCACATGTACCTGGCGTGAACTTAAACCACTGGGTCCAGGACTTGAACCACGGTTGACTACGTGGGAGTCCAGTGACATAGCCATTACACTAACTGCTAGTCCCACCCACAGGCTTATTTTGATATTCTATGCTGTCTGATGTGATGCCCCCATCAGTGGGTCCTTCATTCAATGACCTGTAGATTTTCAATGAGGGGAAATACAGGAGAAAGAAGGAAAAGCTAAATGATACAGTAAGGAAACCACTATCTTGCCCTAGTCTAGACAAAGAGTCACTGCCATGGGACAAACGGATAAGAGGACATTAAATAGACAAAATGCAAAGCATTAACCTTGATCAGATGTTAATTGGAAAGATATTCTGGGGAGAAATGGGAAAATCTGAACATGGACAGAATAAAGTTGACGCTAGCTAGAGTGACCATTCTTCTCAGTTTTCCATAATTATTTTTCAAAAATTTTAATTGCCATAGGGTATGTACATTTGCCAGAGAGAGAGAAAGACAGAGAGACAGAAGAAGAAAGAGAAGGAGAAAACACCTCCTATGGGATATGGTCACACTGCAATCCCTTGTCTTCCATTTCTCCATCTGACAGGATCTTAGACACAAGTGCCACAGTGTTTTTTACACCTCCAGGGCCAGGACTCAAACTGTATTGTTGCCTATGTAGGATCTGGATACCTTAACCAGTGGGTCATGGGATCAGCCCCTTAGAAGTAATACCATCATGTTCACTTTCCAGAATGTCATGGTTTGGGTGATTATTTATACAGCTACCCAAAAATTAGGGAATTAGTGTTTGTTCTCTTAGGTATGAATGATAGTACTGAGTTTAGTAGGTGAGCATCCTTATTACTAGAAGATGCCCAAGACTCAGAAAGTGTGAGCTACTCAGATAGCCCAGAAGCATGCAGCACATATAATATAGAACTGGTTTATAATAGTACAGTAAACAAATAAACAATACCCAACTAAAAATGGGCAAATGACATGAACAGACATGTTTCCAAACATATAAAAATGGCCAATAAGCACGTGATGCTCAACACCACTGATCAGTAAGGAAATGTAAATCAAAATCACAATGAGACACTATCTCATACCCATTAGGATAATTATTATGTTTTTAAAAACTAGACATAATAAGAAGTGGTGAGGATATAAATTAGAACCTTTGTGCATTGTTTTTGTTATGTAAAATGGTACAGTCAGTGTGGAAGACACTATGGCAATTACTTCAAAAATTAAACAGACTTACCATATGATCCAACAATTGCACTTCTAGGTATATGCCCCCCCAAATTGAAAGCAGGGACTCAAATAGATACACTAACATTCGGAGCAACATTATTGGCAATGTCCAACAGGTGGAAACAACCCAAGCATCCATCAATGAATAAGTGGAGAAGAAAATGTGGTATACCCAAACAATGAGATATTATTCTGTCTTTAAAAAGTAAGGAAATTCTGGGAACCAGCAGTTAGCGTAATGGCTATGTCACTGGACTCCCACGTAGTCGACCGCGGTTCGTGTCCCGGACCCAGTGGCTTAAAACTCACGCCGGGCGCGTGTGCGTGCGTGCCCAAGATCCCGAGAGGAGAATGGAGGAGAAGGGATTGTGGCGTGACCATCCCCCCTGGGGGGTGATTTCTCGCTTTCTGTCTCTGTGTCTCTCTCTGTCTGTCTGACGAGCACACGTGCCCTACAGTGAAAATCTCTCCAAAAAGAAAAAAAAAGTAAGGAAATTCTGACACATGCTGTAATACAGATGAACCTTGAGGACACTGTGCTAATGAAAATAAGCCAAATACTGCATTATTCCATTTATAAGGTACTTAGAGTAGTTAGGTTCATAGTGAAAGAAAGTAGAATGTTGGTTGAAAGAGTTGAGGGAAGATGGAAATGGAGAGTTGGTGTTTCATAGGGACAGAGTATCAGTTTGGGAAGATGAAGTTCTGGAGAAGGAAAAGTTTTAATGAGAGTTGCACAAAAATGTGAATGTACTTACTGCCATTCTATACTTAAAAACTGTTAAAATGATAAATTTTATGTTATGTATATTTTACTACAATTAAAAAAATCTTTTTAAAAAGTGTGACAGCCTGACTCAATAGCCCGTTTTTATAATCTAGAAAACAATACAAACTATGCAAAAGGGTTAAGGCCCTGTTTATCCTAATTGTTCACCAGTAGAAGGACAAATTAAATCTGGCACAAGAATTTATTAGAATAGTAGGCATATGAAATAATTAAAATGATGGCTATAAAGACTTTTTTTTTTTAGAAATTTAGTAAGAGAAAAAAATGATGCATACTTCAAACATGCACTGCTGGGTGCTGGAAATGCTGTTTCTTTTTTCAGGTATTAGGTTCTGAGGACTCAGCATTTTATGAGAATTCATTGCTACCATGTATGTATTTTTCTGTGTGTATGTTATGACAATAACCTGTTCTCGTCACATTTCTTCCTGATCTACCCTTAGGACTAGTGTCCTCCATTCCTCAAAGAGCAGTTACTTAGACACTTTTTGTCCTTCAGAGGGATAACTCTCCCACCGAACTCAGATGGCAAAACAAAACAGATACAGTTATTTTGTTTCCAAAAGAGAAAAACAGAAAAAATGGACAGATTTCATAAAGGGAGGGCACTTGAGAGAGCACTGGAGGCAGAAGGATGTGAGATACAGGGATGTCGAGGGGGCCATGTTTACATGCCATGCTCAGGGCATGGACACGTGTGCACCCAGAGTGTCTGCTGGACTGGTACTCAGTATGAGATGGCAGTTAGAAGTAGGGGGAGAGGCTACATGAAAACTGCTTCAATTCTCTAGACGTCAGCATCCAAAATCACATTTGAGAATAGAAAGTGTTTTAAGAAAAAATAATATAGTTTTGGTTGGTGTTTATATTTCTCATGAGACAGAGTGAGGGAAAGACACCCTTAGTAGGGTCTTGTCATGCCACTATCCCTTTTTCTTACCTTCCAGTTAGTGAAGGTCTTGGTTGTGCACACCTTCCTGTTTCAGGTCACTTTAGGATCTAAGCTGCCTGAGGTTGGCCTTGTGGTTTCAAGCAACAAGAATCAGGCTGGGCCCCCACCATAGCCATGTTCCAAAGCTCAAGGATTTCTACCTTGTACCCCATTAAACAATTAACAGAACCAACTAAAAATCTACCATGTGGATATGGAGGTGGAAGACATATGGGACATCTGGTCTACCTCTGACACTGCCATGAGACCCCTTGAGGTAGTATCTCTTTCATGATGAAATTGCTGCCTTTGCTCAGGTTCCTAGAGAAGCCAGAGGACTCAGGGCCTTTTATGGGGCTCCTGAGCTAAGCATCTTTTCTTCATTCTCCGCCATCTAGGGCAGGTAGAAGAGCAATGCTGGCTTTTGGCTCTTCCTCCTTAGGCAGCTGGGAGCTGTGTTGGGCAGGCCAGTGCGCTCTGTGTCTGGCTCCTAATCTATGTGAAGAAGAGCTGAGACCAGGAAAAGCTTCAGGAATCTTATGGGACAGCACATATATCCTCTAAATAATGGTATGAACTGCTGCTGGGTGCTCAACCTCATTTATAGATTTGATCCTCTTTAAGCTCTTACAAGATCCCTACAAGGAGGGCATTTCAATCTCCATTTAACAGACCAGACAGCAGAAAGGTTCAGTAATTGGAACAAGATCCCACAGCCAGGAAGCAGCCAAGTGAGACCTGCCTTGAACTGAAAGCCCTTAGCCTGGCAGGCAGCACACAGCTGGCTCTGAGGGCTTGCTCACACAGGGCAGTTCAGGGACTGCATTCCTGAGAGGGCTTTGTATGAATGAAAACGACCTGATTTTACTTATGTGAAGATGAAGCCATGTTTTACAACAGAAAGAAAAAAGATAAGTAGTTCAGATGGCTTGTCATGTTGTCTCCAGGAGGAACACGCTGATTGTTCTCGTGCAGAGCAGAATTATTCTGAGTTACTGCAAAGCTGCTATCAGCTGGATTTGGCTCTTGGGGTTAGAAATTGGCTGGCATTCTCTCCACTGATGTTATTTACCAGCCTGTCATGTTTGAAATGCCACCCCTGAGGCACGGGGGGCAGAGGTGTGCACGTTCCTAATCACTTGGGCTGGTTGGTAGTCTTTGATAAAACCAGTACATGGTTGCATATATGGCCGAGTGACTACCACATGTCATGCACAAAATCAGCAGCATGAAATAAAAGTCTGAGTCAGTCCTGGGCCTCCAGCCAGGGGTTCAGTCAGGCTGTGGGGAGGCAGGCCTAGAAAGGTTAATTACAACACCGCTCAGACAGCCTTAACTGGACCCAGGAAAAGGACAGAGCTGCAACGCCGTCTGAGGGCTTCCTTGGAGAGAGGAACCCTGAGCTCTGGAGAGACAAGGGTGAGAGGTCCAGGTGAGAAAAGGCAGGCAGAAGAGTACTGCAGGGCAGAGGCCAGCCAAGGGAAAAGGAGGGGAAGAGATTAAGAGGGGCTTACTTTGGCAGCAAAGTGAGAGGAAGTGTCAGGAAGAGACTGCTGCCAAAGGGTGAGATACTGGGAGGCAGGGGAGAGGAGGCCTGGATGGCCCAGGGGAGCCCTGGATGGGTGAGAGGAGTTGTGGTGCGCCAGGGGAGCCTGTGTGGTCATGGGAGACCCAGACGTGAGAGGGGACCCTTGGTGGGCCAGGGGAGCTCCTGGCGGGAGAGAGGAGCCCTGGATGGGTGAGGAGGGCCCCAAGTGGGACAGGGATGATCCAGGTGAGTGAGGGGAGCCCTTAATGGGTAAAAGGACCAGGAGCGACATGGGTGGGTGAGGGGAACCCTGGCAGGCAGAGCAGGGAGGAGCCCTCTTTGTCTGGGATACTCCATTACTTCTCATATGGCTCCTTTCCTCCAGATTTTGGGTCCTCACCATGCCCTGCCCCAGCACCCCAGTTACAGGACTGTGGCTCAACCAGTATGGGGTGTCCCAACTAGCTTGACAAAGTTCTCCTGCCACCTGGCACTGAGCATCTGAGGGGACCCCAGTGGCCCCACACAGTCAGAAGTGGGCAGCACTCACCGTGGGTGATTCATGCACACAGCTGAGGAATAACCAGGAGGCTCGTGTTTCCCACTTGTTCAGACACTGCCCATTAGGGTTGCCTCCTCTTCTTTAGTGCCCTTCTCGGTGGGTCTGGCAGGGAGGCGCATGACGACGGCAGTCTTTCAATTACTGATGATAAATGTGATCCTGTGCTCACGGTGGGGTCAGTCAAGCTGTGGCATTGCTGACACAGTTTCCCCTTTGTGTTAATGAGTTAGCAGGGGGATATGCCTCACATGTGGCGCCTCATTGCAAAGGTCTTGTTCCCCATTTGTAATGAACGAGTAATCAGTGGGGTAATATTTTGAGACTGTGTGGTTCTGCGTCTCCTCCAAGCGTCTCACCTGGTGGTCAGCGCTCACAGACGGTCCTTGTCTGGATCAGTTGTTAACACTGGGGATGGCAAATGTATTTTTCTGTCACTTCTTCTACATCAGCTCCTATTTTTCTGCACAAAAAAGGTTTCTCCTCTGCCTGTCTTCGCTCTCATCCTTTCTTCTGTATGCATTACATACTATGAGTTATGAGTCTCTTCTTGCTATTTAATGTGTTATCTATCATCTGCTAATATCTTTGTTCACGTTGATGCTTAAATTATTCCAAATCTGGCCAGTGGGAGACTCTTTAAGCTGGCTTCTCTGTCATTTCTATGAGTTTTTTTGAATTTTTGAGCACTTAGTGCTTCCTGGAATAACAAGAGATTCTGACTCACGTTGTGCCTTTTCTGCTCTGTGCCTGGAATTAGCATCCCACCAAGGAGGCCTGGTTAATTTTACTGCAGCATGATCCTCAGTAGCAGTTCTCAAACTTCTGGTCTTGGGATCCCCTTACTCTCTGAAAAACCATTGAGGAACACATGAGTAGTATATCAATGATATATGTTATTGATCCTAACTGCCCTAAAAATTATGTATTGGTTCATTTAGCAATACATAATAAATTCCTTATTTCTTAACCTAAATAACATTTTCATGAAAAAAAAAAGAATTTTCAAAAGCAAACAGATTTACTACTATTCAGCAAATTGATTATGGAATGGGAAAAGAGGTAGATTATGTTAATAGCTTTTCCAGATAAAGTTGTTTAAGAGTTCAAAGTTTATTTCTCACATGAGCAAGAGAGAAAGAGACAGAGAGGGGAAAGAAAAGAGAGAGAGGGAAATCTCCCCAATAGGGTCCTGATGCTTGATCCACTCCTTCCCAAATCATGGGCAGGTGCATGTCTGGTGTACTCAGAGAGGTCTCTGGACTTGAACCAGTAACCTTCACATTGCCTTGTAGAGCACCACACTTTACTGCTGCACCACCACCCTTTCTGGGTCTCTCTAAGTTTTTTATACAGTAGTGAAACTCAAACTTGGAGGTTCTTAAAAATTAGTTGCAATGTAGAACTGGAAACCATAACATCATGGTGATCCAAATTTTAAAGTAGCTTGAACTTTCTCAGTGGCAGAAAATACTATCAGTATGCATCATGGACGTATGTATTGCAGTTGATGGAGCTGTGGATTCAGAACAAACTCTCAGATGTGGGATTGCTGGATCAGAGACAATGCTCATGTCATCTGTGGGTCATTTCTAGCTCTCCTGTGTGGCACCACTCTGTCTCCTCCAGCTCTGTCTGTTTCCTCACAGCTCCACTAACAAAGCTTTTGTTTGTTTTGCTCCGTGGCACAATCCCCAAAGGAAGGAAGAGGTGAAAAGTAAAGCTCAGAGAGAAAACCGAAGTCCAAGGTCACCCATGACCGCGGCCTCCTAGCTCCTTATCCTCAGCATCTCACTGTTCCTGAAGAGTCCACAGCCAGAGCTTAGTAAATGCAGGCAGTCTTTGTGTGTGTGAGGAACACGTGTCTGAGAGGGGTTGGGATAATGTCCATTGCTTTGTGTAGTTACAAACCATACGCAGATGGGGAGAAGCAGAATCTTGGACTAAGTGAAAGTTGTGCTAATCACAGTCATTTATGAGAATTACCATTGGCGGCTAATTACCATATGCACCATAATTACTGTGCATGTCATTAGCACGTGCCAATCCACCCCTTGTGCATTTTGCTGCGTCATGGTGCACCACTGCGTCCTCTGCCTCCCGCTGTGGCTCCTCTAACTTAATGGGCTGCATACAACTTTGAGCAGCCACAGGGAATTCTGCCTGATACTCTTCCCTTTTTCTTCCCAAGAGCCCAATTATCCTTTATTTGCGTGGGTGTCTTTTTCAAAATCTGCCAGCAATTCCCATTGATTGCAAAGGGAGTTGCATTTAGAAGGTAAATGTAGGAACGTTTTGGACAGCTCCCCCTCCTGGCCCTCTCCTCAAGCACGAGTCCCAAGGTTACATTTGGCTGTTTCCCTTTCAGAATCATAGACCTTCCTTGAGTTTTCCTCTTCACTCTGCTTTGCAGATTCTTTAAAAACTTGGCCTCATCCCTTCCAAAAACACGGCTCAACCCTCCAGAGGGTATGGGACAACCAGGAAGCGCCTCCACCCAGTCTCACACAACAGCTTCCTCATTGCCATTGGACCCCCAACCCCCTGGGCTCTGGCTCTGCTGCTCCTCTCCCCTGGTGCCTGGTCTTCACACCCTCAGAGCACCAGGCAGCTGGCGTGTATGTATGTCAGAGATCAACCTTCCTCACCCACATCTCCTCTCAGGGATGGGAGGTCCCAGCTTGCCCTGTGTCACTTGTTACTCCTCCGTCTCCATTTACCCACGAGGTGACAGGTATGGCAATGGTGCATCACTTGCTCAACACTGAGATCTGGTTGGCTCCCACGGTGGGGAGCAGGAGTGGAGGGCTCTCGTACTTCAGATCCCAGAGCAGGGGCACTAGCAGGCAGGGGACACTAAGACCTGGCTTTTACCTGATGAGCTGTGGGTGGTATACCCCAGGATAGCGGAGCAAGCTCACCAGTGTGGGCACACCCAGAGTCCCTGGAGAGACATGAGGCTATACTGCTGCAGCCATGTGAAGAGGCTCCACCACCCGTCTAGCCTGCAGCTCGGGCCTCTTCAGCTTCATTCCCTTCACCTCCGAGTAGCCGGCACCGCTGACCAAGCCTCTCCTCAAACTGCCTCCATCTTGTCTTCTGAGGCACAATTTTCTCCTGCATCTCTCTTCTTCTTGAATGGTCCTTTTCCAGGGTGATGGACTGAACTGTGCTCCTCACCCCAGTATATACACTCTGAACCCCCAGTGTGACTATTTGGAGACAGGAACTTTAGGGATGGGGTGCAGGTTAAGGGATGCCACCAGGGTGGGCCCTCAACCAACCTGAGTGATCTTCACAAGAAAAGAAAAAGATGTGAGCTCTCTCTCCCCTGCCCTCTTCACGCAGAAGAGAGGCCACGTGAGGACATGGAGAGACACCATGTGCGGGCCAAGGCAAGGCCACAGGAGAAACTGCCCTGCCGGTGTCTCCATCTCGGCTTTCTAGGCTCCAGGACCATCAGGGAGTAAATCCTGCTGTCCAGGCTGCCCGGGCTGCTCAGGCTGTGGTGTCCTGTGACGACAGTCAGAGCAGAGCGGCCCACTAGGCTCTGTGGGAGGGTGCCCTTCCTTTGCCTTTTCTTAACTGCTGGCTGTTCCCAGGGTGCATCCTCTGACCTCTGCTCCTCAGCTTCCCCGGCTGCTGTGTCTCACTCGGGCCTCTTCTAGCAGCAGCGGCCGTGCTTGCTCTGCTTTGCTAAGTGTCATCATCTCTTCCGCGTGAACTGAATAACGCTCTGGAGAATCATTAAAATATGGGCCAAATATTACTAATGAATAGAACATGAGATTCTCACTTTTCCTTAGTTGGTCCAACCAAGCATACTTTAGCCAGGTAACAGATGACATAATGGTTATGTCACTGGACTCCCACATGACTGACCACGGGTAGAGTCCCAGACCCGGAAGTGTGAAACTCACACTAGGTGCATATGTGTGGGTGCCCCAAATCCTGAGAGGAGAATGGAGGAGAAGGAATTGTGGCGTGGTCATCTCCGTTGGGGGGATATTTCTTGCTTTCTGTCTCTCTCTGTCTCTCAGCAAGTGCATATACACTATAGGAAAAATATCTCTTAAAAGAAGAACAAATAATCACCTTTTGTGTAACAGAAGGTCATATGGGGTGTTTCTCCTACAAACATGATCTTTTCACATAGTCTTTCCAGGTCACGTCTGGAGACTCTCCAGGCTGACAGAGGAACTGGAAAGAGAGAATGTTTCCAGGCTTGTCCTTCCTGGCCTCTGCTGAGGGCTTCGCTGAGTTTCACCCATGGCTTCTGTGCTCTGGTGACTCTGGTGGCGACTCTGGTGGCCACTCTTGAATCTGCCTTCAGTGGAGCCCCTGCCCTGGAGCTCTGGGTCAGAGTTCTCTTGGGATCAGAGTCACTGTGTTTGCTGCATAGATGACTCCATGTGGCCGACGATGTTCTTTTTTGGAGAGGTTTTTCGCTATAGGGCGTGTGCACTCGCCAGAAAGAGAGAGAGACAGAGAGATAGAAAGTAAGAAATCACCCCCCGGGGGGATGGCCACGCTGCAATCCCTTCTCCTCCATTCAGGGGTCTTTGGCATGCATGCACACGTGCCTGGCATGAGTTTAAGCCACCAGGTCCGGGACTTGAATCACGGTTGACTACATGGGAGTCCAGTGACATAGCCATTATGCTAATTGCTAGTCTCATCTGATGATGTTTTTCAAGCCATGGCAGAGATGTCCCTCTGTACACTCCAATAGCTACCGGAGTCCTTGAAACCCAGCATGTGAAGTGTGAAGTCTTAGGCAGGGTCATCTCCAAGCACCTCACCCACACAGACATGGGCAATATATGAACTGGGTGATGTCTAGAACCTCAGCACAATTGTCAGCCCCTAGGGGAACCACACTTTTCATCCTTGGAGCCCCAGCACCCAGTCTTGTCCTGGAATGCTTCGGGGCCAAGGTTTCTTGACTCACAAATGAGGAATAAGTCAATTACATGGGGCCACTTTAGGGGAACTCACATATGAGGATGGTGCCGTATCCAGAAAAGCCCCTGGAGATTCTCGTTATATCCTATAATTCCCTGTGTGGTCCTTGGGTTTGTTTGCTTTTGTTTTTTAGAGGAGAGAGAGCAGAGGTTCTTGATACGGTCTTGCCATGTCATGGCCTACCTCAGCCTCGTGAATAACTGGACTCCAAGAGCCAGTGCACCATGGGGCTCAGCATCACTAGGCTGGACAGGAAATTGAACTCGGACCTGGGCTCCTGGAATAGTGTCCACTGCGTGAGGCACCATGGCTGGGCCTGTTTGTCCAGGTCCTTCCCTCCCACCAGCCTG
Source organism: Tupaia belangeri chinensis (assembly GCF_000334495.1). Taxonomy (NCBI): domain Eukaryota; kingdom Metazoa; phylum Chordata; class Mammalia; order Scandentia; family Tupaiidae; genus Tupaia; species Tupaia belangeri. The sequence continues at coordinate 473,105 of NW_006159519.1, read as the reverse complement.
TGTGTGTCACGGGTCTGGCTGATCCTATTTATGTCTTCATGTCCAGCCTGGGTCCTGGCAAGTAGTGGACAAAAATGCATCGTAAGTGCAGATGTTAGAGTCTCAGCATTCCTATGAAAAGGTTGGGGTGACACTTGCTGTACCCAAGGCCATCAGCGCCCATGCTGGTATTGAGGCCAGCGTGTTGGGTGCACATGGGGTGCATTCAGTGTGTGTGAGGAGTGCCAGCGGCACTCTGGGCCTCACAGCACCATCACCAGGCAGGTGACACTGCTGGACAAATGTCACACCAGTTAGCTGGCAGAAAAACAACCAGTGAGTTGGTGAGGTCTCTTTGAGAAAGGGTAGTGACTTGGGTAGCATTAGTCATGGTTGTTCCAACATTTTATTATTCACAGGTTATGGTGACATTCCTTAAGGTCAAGCACACATTTTTTCATCCATAATAACTGTTAAAGTCGTCATGAGCTTTTGTGTGAACGGAAAGTGTGTAAGAAACTTACCACGCCTGACCCATAGCAGGTGTTCAGTAAGCACGAGCTCCCCTTCTTTCCTCACTCTCCAGCGCAAATACGAACGAAAAACCAATGAGCATCTAAATTTGCAATGAGAACATCATTAGGAAGGAAAGTAGACGTTATGGCCAAGTTTACGAGGACAGACTGAGGAGGCTGTTCTTGCAATTTCTGCATACAGACTCACTTGCTGTGTGTTCTTCGATAATTGCCTCTTGCATGGTTGGTTCCCGGCAGTTGTCATCAGTTACTGTCCTCGCTCATGGTGGGATGTCCTTAATCCCTTAACAAAACATTTATTATTTTAGTACAGGAACATTTCGAGCAAGATCCAGCGGTGATTACATTTGAAGAGGAGACATTCTTGGGTCTAATTTCCAGCAAGTGTCAGCTTTGGGATCAGCAGCACAGCTGAACAAGGCCAGACCACTGTTCAAGCAGATGGAAGCAGCCTGGAGGCAGGTGCGGCGCCCTCTTTATTCACCTCCTCCATCAGGTCCCAGCTCCTCCACCCTCTTCCTCCTGTTTCAGACGTCCTGATCCTGTCCATCCTGTCCAGCTGGGTGTCACCTTTTATGAAGTCACCCCTATCCTTTGATTCCTCTGTGAAAGTCATGTCTCTCCTCCTGACTTCTGATAACACCTCGCAGATACAGTCTCACCTACTCCTTGCTCATCTCATTGTCTGAGTGCTATGTAACTGTGAGCAAGTGCCCTAACCCCTCCGGTCACCAGCTCCTCCTTTGCAAAAGGGAAGAGGTCACATGATGCAGTCTGGCCATCTGTGAGGCCCGACCCAGAATGGGAATGAGGACCCCCCATCTACCCCACTGTGTGAGCACAGCCCTGGCAGTGTGAAGGCCACTGCTGCTTATCAGGCCCCCGCAGACAGGGCTGTGCAAAATTGTGACCTCATCAAGAGAAGCTAGATTTTTTTTTTTTAAACAATGTAGAATTTTATGTTGGGTAAAATTTTTTTTTTTTTTTGGCTTTAAATGCTGTGCAAGCAGGAATTCCATCAGTGGGTTAAACTGGGCCAACAGGCCACTAGCGTGTGACCAGAAACTGAGATGACCACTACTTCTGGGTCAGCTGTGAGATGGTGGCCACACACTGTGAGGAAAAACCAGGCACTGAACTGTTCCTGAGGCTGGCCCTGCCCAGGCCAAAGACAATGCAGTGCTCAGCACTGCCCGTCATGCCACGACCACCTACTTGGCCTCGGCTCTGAGTGCCTGTGCACACGGCCTCCTCCCTGAAAGGGAACCAATGCCAGGCCATCTCCATGGGGCCCCGTGGGGAGTTGAAGAGTTAGTGCTCATGGTGCAGTGCTGTGTCCTTCATAAGAGCCGTTTCTTATTATTTTGTATGTGTGTGAGTGTGTGTAAAAATGGAAATAAAACACAAGTCTCACTCTGTCCCCCTCTGGACACTTTTAAATAAATAAATAAAGTTAAATAAAATAATTCTTAAAAAAAAAAAAAGGTATATCGAAATCCCCATAGGAGGCCAGAAGGAGATGGAGTGATCCGGTAGATGGATCCCACTTGGCAGACCGTGCAGTTGAGTCTCAGACCCAGCAACTCAGAAGTATGCAGGGCACGTGGGTGTGCGTGCACACGCCCAAAATCCCAAAAAGGGAGAATGGAGGAGAAGGGGTTGCGGTGTGGTCATACCACCACTACCCCTCCCCGGGGAGGGTGGGATGATTGACCATTTTCTGTCTGAATCTCTGTTACTGCCATTAGATACAGCCCTGACTTCCTCATACTCTGAAAATGCTGGGTAAGCTCCTCCTTTCTAAGTATAGAGCAACTCTGATGTACAGGAGCGCAAGTCCTCTTTTATTTATTTACTTTTCATTATTTCAGATCTTTGAGGGATACAACATTATGAAGATTCTGTGTCCAATGGCCTTGAAAGGTTGTTTCAGCATCTGGCTTGAACCATGCCACTGTTTCTGTGGGCGTGAGTAACCTTTCCCCAGATGACTCCGGTTTTGCTTAGTTTGCCACCACGAGTCACTGTTGTTTTTTGCTTTGGACACAAGCATACCTCTTGCCCTAACAGAATTCCATTCCATCTCAGGCACAAGCACCTTCACTTTTCAGAATGTGTGCTGCCTTTGGTTCTTGGCCTTTGACCTCAGTCTTCCAGGCACGGTTGGTTTTTAGAAGTCCTATTCCTAGCAGGTTTCCCAGGCTCCAAGGTAGCAGATGGAATGAGCCATTTATTTTATCCGCAATTGAAACTAAGTGGGTAAGGACAGGTTGGCTCTGATCAGGACCTGCTACCAAGGGGGCTTTGGATTTTTAGAGCATGCCGGATACTGAACTGGGGAGTGAGTGAGTGAGCACCTGCAACAGGAGAGCACCTGGCAGGTATCTGAGGCTTAGTGCATCAACCATTATCACTCCCCTCTGCACACAGGGGTCTTCAGAGCCAGGTTCTACTGTTTAGCAATGAGAAGCTCACAAGTACTGCGTCATCTCAGGTCAGTCAGCTTCACCTACCGAGTCTTCAGGGAGGTTCAGGTGTTCTACCTCCCCTTCCCTAGGGCAAAGTGCTGGTTAGAAGCTTCCAGGTAATACACTTATTCTATTTACTAGGCATATAAACACAGCAGTACTCACAGTTAGCTAGTAGTAGCTTTTCTTGACTCATAAGTCATTGTTTCTTTCTTCTTTTATTATTTTTTCTCTCTCTTCTTTTTAGTTGTCAGAGGGCACATGCACTCACCAGACAGGTAGGGACACAGAGAGAAAGATGGAGAAAGTATCCCCAATGGGGCATGGTCACACTGGACACAACTCAATTCTTTCTCAATTTCTCCATCTTGTTGGGATTTTGGCCATGCATGCACATGTGCTTGGTGTTGTTTTCAAGCAGATGGGGTGGGGATTTGAAATGCATGGTCAGCTATGTGGGTTCTGGTTCCCCATGCACTGTGTTTAACTGCTGTGCTATGGGGCTGGCCAGAATTTTTGCTCCTGAGTGTATTTTTTTTTTTTTTTTTTTAGGTTTTTGTCAGAGGGTGTGTGCACTTGCTAGACAGTGAGAGGGAAAGTGAGAAACATCCCTCGTGAGGGAAGGTCATGCTGAAATCCCTTCTCCATTCTCCTCCTGTGATTTTGAGCATGCATGCATATGGGCCCCACATGATTTTCAAGTTGCCAGGTGTGGAATTCAAATGACGGTCGGTCATGTGGGAGTCTGGCACCTTAACCATTACACTACTTAGTGGTCCCTGAGTGTTTAATGACCTAGTTCGAGAACTGAATTATGTGAGTCAAATGAAAATTTTTGGTGATTACTTCCTTTTTTTGGGGGAAAGCTAGAACCGTATTCCTCAATTCTTCCTACATTCGGAAAGCTCTGTATAAGTGGATGTCTTCCTCACCTGTTTCAATTTCAACTTCCC
>NW_006159519.1:455132-469138 GCF_000334495.1 Tupaia belangeri chinensis | reverse complement strand
ATTACTATATATTACTATATAATACTATATCATACTATATCATTAAATGGACTCCAAACTTTAAATCCTCCTCTTTTCTACTTTTAAGAAATTTCAAGGGGCCAACAGGTGGCGAGGTGGTTAAGGGCACTGGACTCCCACATGGCAGACCACAGTTCAAGTCCTGGACCTGGCAGCTTGCTTTTTCACTTCCCTCTCTCTCTCTTGCTCTGTCCCACTCTGGTCAAATTAAAATAAACTTAAATAAAATAATTCTTAAAAATTTTTTTTCAAGATATGTGTACCAAGAAAGAAAATGAAAGCGTATGAAAGCATTTGTTTTATCTCATCTCTGGGGTTCTCCCTGCCCCCACCAGGTGAGGGTCTCCCCTGCCTCATCCCAGTCTTGGGCTTTCTCTTCACTGTATCTACCAATTTCTGACATAATACCACACTTGCTCTGTCTCTGTGTACATGTAGGTTTTACATATATGTACATTTCTATGTATTTTTATATAAACATACTTAATTTTTTTTCCATGAGAGGAGAAACAGAAACAGACAGTATGACAGAGATAGAAAGGGAGGCACCCCAAATGTGTCTTCATGCCGTGATCCACCAGGATGCCATTATAATTATTTGACTTCGAGCTCAAAATAGAGCTTACCAGAGTGGGCCTGACTGAATCTGGGGAGACTTTAAGAAAGAGAGCTAGAACTGAGCAGGATTCTTCTGCTGCCTGATGTCAGTTACCAGGCTGGGGGGAGGCCAAGAGGCTGGGACTGGGGAGGAGCTCTGGCCAGCAGCCAACAAGAAAATGGAACCTCAGTCCTACAACCACAGGAATGAAATTCTGCCAACAGCCCTGGGAAACTAGGCAGAAAACTGGCTTCGCTGTGCTCACATCCTGACCCACGGTCACAGTGAGATGGTAAAAGGTGCTGTTTTAAGCCAGTAGTTTGAGGTAATCTGTTACGCAGCAGCAGAAAATCAATACACTGCAGCACAGGCTTTAGGGAATCTGAGACCTTCCCCGAACTATGGGTGGGAGAGGACGTTTGTGTGCGGTGGGGGTGGTACGTGCATGTTTCTCATTTGGGAGAGGGTTGGATGTGTTCATCAGATTTCCTAAAGAAAACGTACCCTGGAACGAGAAGATACCTGCTCTAAAGGGTGCCCAGAGCATGCCAAGAATCAGCCAGAGGAAAAAAACCCGGAGTTAATCAAGTGGGCACCAGATGCCCATACACGACACAGTTCCATTCTGGAAGCAAGGCAGGAGCTGGGCTGTAGAAGCCGGGGACCCGCTAATGCTTGTTCTCCCTCAAGTTGTGCAAACACCACACTAAGCTCACAGCACTGCAGTCAAGTGTTGACAGGCCTAGGAAACACTGGGATTTTCTTCTAGGCACAACTGTCTGAATATTAGCAACCTAATAGAAATTCCTCACATTCCTTGAGCACTTCCTATCCTTTGTTTGCCTGAATTGATATGGTTTACAGAAAATAAATTACATGGACTGAATGAATATTTTGTACTGTTGTAGAAGATAAATTGATCTAATTATGATCCAACTTCAATCACAGTGGGATAAACAGATTATCATATTTATGCTGACATATTAGAGACAAGATTTATTTGCCTTTGTCTTCTAGAAGACACATTTTTCTCTTTGGAATTAGAAGGACACACAGACCTCATTAACGCTAACCACCCCACCTGCTCCGTTGTGTCCCTAGTCCTCTGTGTTCTTAGGATCAGGAAAATGGATGTAGAGTGTGCCACAAAGTAAAACAAAATGAGATTATAGAAGGAGAACTCTCACGGGGATCCTGTGCTGGAAATGGAGAGATGTCAAGAGAAGGGTCTAGTCTGATACACAAATGAGAAGCCCCTTTCCCCCCACTTGTCACTACTGGATTAACTTGCTGGGTGTGAAAAAAGATACAAGTGGTGGCTCATGATTAGAGGACACAGACTGGACATTCAGAATGGGGAGATTATACAATTGTCAATAGGCCATTCATTTTCGTATCGGCAGAACATGTCCCATCGACTGAAAGGCACTTTGAATGCTAGGATTACAGCCTGGTGTGTCCGGGATTCAGGTTCCCAGAGTCGGAGGAAGCAGGAGACTCACATCACCACTGCTGGGGATACAGCATACATTCCTCATTTGTGTGATGAGGGGGTCCCCGACCACTCCGACATGATGACAGTGTCCCCTCTGAGGCCATCAAGAATGTGAAACGGTGCCGCCCTTGTAGCTCCCATCTCATGGTGCGGCCTTTCCCCGGAATGCTCATTTGAGTATGGCTTCCATCCTGTTTTCAGCTACGTAAAGAACTACTGACAACATGCACCTACCTACCCACCAATGTTTTCTCGAGGACCCATCCTGGTATCGGGTCAGTGAGGCTGGCTCCAGCTACCAACCTTTATTAAGCTTGGGGCACTGCATGACCATCAGGCCCAAGGTGACCTCTCTCAGAGCTGGAAACAATCCTCTGTTTTGACCTTCTTCCAGAAATTTCTACACAGTGGAAGGGGAATCTCATAGGGACTTGGAGAGTGAGAATGAGAGAGGACTACAAAAGTTCAGGGATCCGTTTCCTTTCTCCTCGTTGAACACCTCTGTCCAGAGCTTTGACCCACTGGGTGCAGGTGGAATAGGCAGCTCCAAAGTGCCATTGCTGTTCTAGTGAGCCTGCATGGTGCTCAGCCTCATGCTAGGTCTGCAGGATGCAGCCTGTGTGAATCCTCACCAGCTCAACACTGCTGATCTATCCCAGGGGTCGTATCTGCATCCTGGCCGTATAATTCCAATTCCAGCTGTTTGGGGGGGCAGATCACGACAACGGTCTGAAGATGGGCATCACTAATTCCCTTCTAAGAAGAGACGGACAGCATCTCTCCAAGCCCTCACTGAGTGCTTCAAGTTCCACAAAGGAATGTGGATCCAGTTCCTGGGTTGGGGATTATATCCCGTACTGAATTGGAAGCACCCTTTTGGTATTGACAGGCAGTGCTACATCAAATCCAAAGGTGCTGGTTCAGGTTGGTCACACTGGTCCATGCAGCCACTGGTCACTTGCTGCCAGCTCCTCGAAACCCACTAAAAACAGAGAATGTGGAAAAGGAAAGGATCCACAGCAGCACAGAGAATGGAGATGGCGGGACTGTGGAGTAACAGGGGGAGTAGACTCATTTAGATGCTTTTGAAGATGAGAAGCATTTAGGAGGGTATCAGTGTGCTCAGAGGTCAGAACTGGGGAACCAAAGGCAGGTGCAGCCTGGGAACTGCTTCCCCTTGCAAAAGGACACTGAGCTTTGGCCCAGAGGACAAAGGTGGTAAGTATGGCAGGAAAAGGCAGTACCTGAGATTTTCAGAGACTTAAGTACAGAAAGCTGTAAAAAATTTCTTTCAATAAAACCTCTGAGAAGTTAAAATCTATAATTAATTTAAAAAAATCTATAAAAGTACTAGAAGACAAGTTGAAAAAATGTATAAGAATATGATGTAAAACAATAAAAATGATGGAAAATAGATTATAGTGGTAGTAGTACCCATTAGGACAGCTATTAAATATTTTTTCTTTAAATAGAAAATACTAATATTAGGGAGGAAGTAGAGAATTCGGAATTTGGCTGGTGGGAATGAAAAATGGTGCAGCTTCTATGGAAAACAATCTGGTAGTTCCTCAAAATGTTCAAAGTTGAGTTATTATTTGACCTAGCATACCTACTCCCAAGAGGAACGAAAACAGTGTCCACGCAGACTCCTGTGCGTGAGTATTTAGAGCAGCATTGTCTATGACAGAAGAAGGGGGAGGTGCCAGCCACATGTCCATCAGCAGTTGAAATCTGGGGTACGCACACAACAGGGTGTCACTCAGCCTTAAAGGGAATGACTATGGTGATGGTGGGAATAACACTATTCACTACCACTGAACATACACCTAAAAATGGTTAAAATGGTAAATTTTATGCTATGTACATTTTACTACAATAAAACTATTATTTCCATGGATAGAGTCAATGCCCTCCTACAATGTACCAATGGGCTGATGCTTTTAAAATAGTAATACTAAAAATTTGTGGCTGCTTCCTCAGCAAAAAGAAAACTAAAACAGAAAAAAAAAACAGGTTCTTGGTATTATTCGCAAAGTAAAAGAAAAAAAAAAAGAAAAAGAAATTCAGGTATAATCAAACCACTTACACTAGAAATTTTTTAATACCCACAAAGCATTCTTAAAACAGAGACTTTCAGATACAAGGTGATTTAAAACATTATAAAAATAAATAACAGCTTAAAACTATACAGTTTATTTAGCTAACAAGATATTCATTTTTAGCTTTTATAGGAATTGCAAACACAAAAATAAATAATGTGGCAGCAATGTCTTCAGAGTTAACAGGGTTTGAGTTACAAAGATAACATTGGGAATTTTACTTCTTTTTATATAAAAAATACTTCCCAGCCCATTTCATCTTTATATTTTATATGTACTCTTTAAACATTAGCTTAACTTGAATACATATACTGATTTTATTCACTGTTTTTCTCAGGAAGGATGTGTGTGATCCAGTAATTAAAAAAAGCTGAGATTACTCTGGCATGATCTGAAAGGCAAAACAAACAAACAAACAAAACACAAAAATTAAAATAGACAAAAAAGAAAAATAATAAATTATTACTTTGTAAATAGTGGCCTTTGGGCCCAAAGTAAATCATGAAATAATCTAGTAAAATACAACTTTGATATTAAAATGATGTTGATAAAGACATACCACACTTATGAATCGTATATTAGGCAACAAATATGGCAAAAAGGTAGCTCAATTCTGCATATGTGTATGAAGGACTTTTCAAATAGTTCGTAGAAAGTGTGTATTAAGGAAAAAAATGCATGGATTTAAAATAATTTGGTACCAAAATAAAATTCAGACTTCAGTTCCACTTTTTCATGGACTTTTTGACATCTCCTTGGGTATGAGCCCTGCAGGCTCACATGTTGCCTTAGACCTGATCTCCACAGTATCATGGTACAATATTCAAAATATAAAATCTGAACCTGAAAGAAAACTGTATTGAACTTGAAATGCAAAAGAAATAGAAGTTTAAGCCAAAGGTAAATAACTAGAGAAAGGTTAAAAAGTGGAATTCTGAGACAGTGTAGTGACCACACAGTGTCAGGTTTCATGAAAGCTAATGTGATGCTGAGAACAGCCAAAAGCCAACTAGCAAGGAGGCAGTTTGTCTTGGACATCAATTGTCACTTCTATTGTTTCACGGGAGAATTATGGCTGCGAGTCAAGATTCTCTACAAAAGTCAAAGTTTTGCTTTTAAATTGTTTTGCAAAGTTTTTCTTGAGTGAGAGAGAAAGAGACAGAGAGAGAGAGAGAGTCCTGCAACACCAGAATCCTCACCAACCCCTCTCTCCTGCCAGCTGGAATCATGGTATGTTCCCGCTGACCGAGGATCCTTCACACAGGGCCCAGTATGGTGTAGCAATGCTTGATCACCTGTGGCACCGTGGCTGGCCCCAGTGTTAGGCTTTGTAACTTATAAAGACACTATTCAAAGGCTGCCACCTTCAATCAAGTTTATGGCAGATTCTGCTAAATCCACAGTTGCTAACCACACAGAGCACATACTAAGCCCTAGAGGGAAAAGCAAAACGGATGCACAGACTACTCCAGTCAGGTTTAGACCCCAGGGTTATCCTAAAGGGCTAGTCCTGCTGCCAATGCTAATGCTTCACTCCAAAATAGATGGATCAGCTACCTGGGCACTGCTAGAAGAGGGGATCTGACCCATAGCCAACTCTAAAAAAACGTACTTCCAACATTCTCCTGGAGCAGACTCTATTCTGCCCAGAGGCAAGATATGCCCAACCTCTGTAAGCTTCAACAGCCAAGATAATAAAAACTCAACCTCGATACAGGGGATTACAGGAGGATTAAATGTGGAAATTCCTCAGTGTGTAGGGTGTGATAAAAATTCAAAGAATGGCAGCTATTATTTATAACATATATACAGATGTTCCTTGACTTACAATGGTGTTAGGTCCTGATAAATTCATCATAAGTCGAAAGTATTTTAAGTTGAAAATGCATTTAATATACCTAAATACTGAACATCAGAGCTTAGTCTATGGCATCTTAAACATGCTGAGAACACTTACATCAGCCTGTAGTTTGCCAAAATCATCTAATACAAAGCTGATCTTATAATATAGTCTTGACTATCTCACATAATTTACTGAATACTGTATAGAACGTGAAAAGCAGATAGTTGTATGGGCATTCAAAGTACGGCTTCTACTGAATACAAAAGGCTTTTGCGTCATTGTAAAATGGAAAAATTTTAAGTCCAATTAACGTAAGTCAGGGACCATCTGTACATGATAAAATATAATATTAGGTCATTGGGAAAGTCATGACTTACTTTTCTATGTAAAATGTGTCATGACTTTCCCAACAACCCAATATATCAATGTGAGAGCTATCACAATATTCTAGTTGATTGAATACCAGCTTTGTTGTAACACTGTAAAAGCACATGCATTACACTTGAAAGAAGTACCTACGATTTAGGAAAATTAGTTATTGAACCAGCAAAGAGAGAAAGGACATGTATTATGTAGAAAACACTCCATATGTACTTTTAATTAATTAATTAATTTTTATTTATTACATTCATTCACTGTATATCATTACAGCATACAAATTAAATTTTACCATCCAGAATACACTGTGTATTGGCTCAATCAAAGATATTACCATACATATTATCTTTAACAGATAATTTTCCATTTGTGTTTCTTAAATGTTTTGCTTCTTTCTTTTTTCTCCATGATTCCCTCCCTCTTACCTTTTGCCGTCTTCTACCCTCTTCCCACACACTTGCACATCCATGTTTATTGAGACATTATTCACAATTGCTAAGACATGGAACCAACCCAAATGTCCACGAACAGACGAGTGGATTGAAAAAGTGTGGCACATATACACTATGGAATATTACTCAGCCATTAAAAAAATGTACTTTTAAGTGCTATTATTTCCATCTTGTCCTATAGGGATGAGAGATACAACTACTAATTAAAATTTATAAGCTAGTTTTATAAAAAAATAAAATTTCATTTCAAAAAGTTACATATGATCATATGGTTTTTATGAAAAACCCTTAGCTAACATCATACTGAATGGAGAAAAACTGAAAACTTTTTCACTAACAGCTGGAAAAAGATAAGGCTGCCCACTTTCTCCATTCCTTTTTAATATAGTACTGGAAGTCCTAGTCAATTCAGTTAGACAAGAGACTAAAATAAAAGGCGTGTAAGTAGGAAAAGAAGAAGAGAAATGATCTCTACTTGCAAATTATATGATTATAATCTCAGAAAACCCAAAAGAATCCACAAAAAACTCCTGGAAGTGATAAGTGAACACAGTAAAGTGGCAGGATACAAAAATCGACATACAAAAAATTACAGCATTTCAAACAACGTAACCATTATGCCATCTGCTGGTCCCACGCAAAGAGTTCTTAAATGAGACCCTCATAGCACAGGCAATAATTCCAAAAATAGAATTGAAGAAAGCAATCCCATTTACAATATCCACAAAAAGTATAAGATACCTAGAAATAAGCTTAGCCAAAGAAGCAAAATACCTCTGTAAAGAAAACTATGAAAAACTGAGAAAAGAAATGGAAAATGATACAAAAAATGAAGAACATTTTTTCCTGGATTGGAAGAATTAATATAATCAAAATGTGAATGCTACCCAAATTAATGATCAAATTTAATGCATTCCCAATTAAAGCACCAGAGATATTATTTACAGAATTGGAAAAAAAATCATAAAATTTTGTCTGGTATCATAAAAGGCCCCGACCCCATATCACTAAAGCAATATTGCACAAAATGAAGGCATCTTACTCCCTGACTCCAAAATATATTTCAAAGTTGTGAAAATCAAAATAGCAAGGTACTGACACAAAAACAGGCATGCAGACCAATGGAAAAGAATAGGGAATCCAGAAATAAACCCCAAAATATTCAGGAAACTGATTTTTGACAAAGGGTGCCAGTCAATCCAGTGGGTAAAAGAAAATCTCTTCAGCAAATGGTGCTGGAAAAACTGGATATCCACCTGCAGAAAATGAAACTGCACCAATATCTCTCACCATTAACAAAAATCAACTCAAAATGGAATGAAGATCTAAACATAAAACCTCAAACTACACTATTGGTAGGAAACACAGGGGAAACTCTTGGAAACACTGGAGTAGGCAAAAAATTCTTCTTCTTTTTTTTAAGAAATATTTTTGCTATAGGGCACATGCATTCTCCAGAGAGACAAAAAGCAACAAATCACCACCCCTCCTCCCCAGGAGGGCTGGCCATGCTGAAATCCCTTCTCCATTCTTTTTTGGGGGATTTTGGCATGCATGCACATGTGCCCAGCATGATTTTTAACTGCTGGGTTTGGGACTCAAACCATGGTTGACTACGTGGGAGTCCAGCAACCTAACCATTATGCCATCTACTAGTCCTAGAAAAAGACTTCTTAAATGAGATCCTCATAACATAGGCAATAATTCCAAAAATAGACAAGTGGGGGACCAGCAGTTAGCGTAATGGCTATGTCACTGGACTCCCATAGAGTTGGCCGTGGTTTGAATCCCAGACCCGGTGGCTTAAACTCACGCCGGGTGCGTGTGGGTGCATGCCCAAGATCCCGAGAGGAGAACGGAGGAAAAGGGATTGAGGCGTGGTCATCCCCCATGGGGGGGGATTTCCTACTTTCTGTCTCTCTGTCTCTCTTGTCTGTCTGGCGAGTGCACGCACCCTATAGCAAAAAAACCTCTCCCAAAAAAGAAAAAAATATATACACAGTGATTATATGTAAGTAAAAATTAATAATAATAAAAAGTTACATAGGTCAAATCTGCATTAGATGAACCTGGTATTTGAAAACAGAGCTTCATTGTTTATAAAATTTTATTTAACAAAACAGCTTGCTTAGAAAAACTTTAAATGTATATCCATATACATTCAAGGGGAATCTATTTTTACAGAAAATGGGATCACACCTAAGTTTTAGTTTTATCAATTACTTAAAATAGATGTCCTTGTAGACAAAACTTGTTCAATAATTTTAACGTAAGACATCTCTGACTTTTAATATTAGGAATTCTGCTAAATCACTAACGGCTGCCACTCCATGGTTGACTACGTGGGAGTCCAGCAACCTAACCATTATGCCATCTACTAGTCCTAGAAAAAGACTTCTTAAATGAGATCCTCATAACATAGGCAATAATTCCAAAAATAGACAAGTGGGGGACCAGCAGTTAGCGTAATGGCTATGTCACTGGACTCCCATAGAGTTGGCCGTGGTTTGAATCCCAGACCCGGTGGCTTAAACTCACGCCGGGTGCGTGTGGGTGCATGCCCAAGATCCCGAGAGGAGAACGGAGGAAAAGGGATTGCGGCGTGGCCATCCCCCATGGGGGGGGATTTCCTACTTTCTGTCTCTCTGTCTCTCTTGTCTGTCTGGCGAGTGCACGCACCCTATAGCAAAAAAACCTCTCCCAAAAAAGAAAAAAATATATACACAGTGATTATATGTAAGTAAAAATTAATAATAATAAAAAGTTACATAGGTCAAATCTGCATTAGATGAACCTGGTATTTGAAAACAGAGCTTCATTGTTTATAAAATTTTATTTAACAAAACAGCTTGCTTAGAAAAACTTTAAATGTATATCCATATACATTCAAGGGGAATCTATTTTTACAGAAAATGGGATCACACCTAAGTTTTAGTTTTATCAATTACTTAAAATAGATGTCCTTGTAGACAAAACTTGTTCAATAATTTTAACGTAAGACATCTCTGACTTTTAATATTAGGAATTCTGCTAAATCACTAACGGCTGCCACTCTTTACACTTCAGAATACTGCCCAAGAAAAGTTTTCAGTGTAAAAAACATATTTTTTAAATTAAAATGAAAATTTTTCAGTAATTTAAAATGTTCATTTCTCATAAAAATTTCACATTAGTTTAACTTAGATTGGGTTTTTGTAGCTTAAGATAAAACTTCACTATAGAAGTCAAAGTTTGTTAAATACTTAATACAGTAGGTCTGACAACCAAAAACAAATAAACAAAAAAATACACGCTTGCATGCTGGCCCATGAGGTAAATGATTATGGTCAGGTATGAGCACAGTAATGCTGCTCCTTTATTTGATGAGCATGGCTTCTGTGGTGCTGTGGGTCTCACCTTCTCTCCCACCAGTACCACATGTTGCAATTTCTTCTATTTTGAAAACAAAGCCTTTTGGCTTCACTTTCTCCTCTACTCTTATTTTTCGCTGTTCCTCGTAGCCCACCCTCCAGGCAGGGTCATTTTCCCTCGCTGTCTCCAGTTTTTCCTCTCCGTTTCCTCTTGAGCTTTCTCTAATACAGCCTTTGCCCTCTGCTCTCCGTGTCCTCAACCATGGCTCTGACCAGGTGATCACCAGACCCCTAGATGTCTAATAAATTCCTTAGCCTCAACCCATCCAGCCCTGAGCTCCTAATATGTCTCCGTCTACCCCCAAACCTGATCCTCTTAACAGTCTTTCCTCCCGCTTATGGGCTATTTTGTCCTCCAGTGGCTCAGGCCAAAACATGTGTCTCACCTCCTATACCCTACACACGTCTCATCTCATGTCCTACATGCCATTCCCAGTTAGTCAGCAAATGCTATTGGTTCTGCCTCCAGAACCCATCAGGAATTTGGCCATACCTTACTGTCCTACTATTTCACTAAAGCTGGTCCACACTGCAGCCATCTCTCACCGGGGTCACCCTTACAGCCTGTGGCTGGTCTCCAATCTTGATCCCCTTCCATCTGGTCTCAACACAACAGCACAGACACCTGCTAAGTGCAATTAGACCCTATAGCTCAAAGCCTTCCAGTCATTTCTCATTTACCTCTGAATAAAAGTCAATAAATTTGTCATGAGACCCAGGGCGTGAGTTCTCCCCTCCTCTCCCACCTTATCTTCTGTGACTCCACCCCCTTGTCTCTGTTCCAGCCACGTGGGCCTCTTTGCTGTTCCACAATGCACAGTTTCTTCTGCTCCTAAACACAGTAGGTATGCTATGCACTTGAAGAATATCCCCTCCTGTTTCATGTTCTCCTCTGCACCCTTATCTATGAGATATTACACATATAGTACAAATTTCACTTGTTGGTCTTGTTTATTTTTTTCTCCCCCACTAAGTACCCGAGGGCAGGGTCATCTGCCTTTTTTCTCTGATAAGCTCCCTAATCCAGAGAATCATGGCACAAGTGGACAATGGCACAGGTGGATGTGAGATAAATCTTTCAACAAATAATGCAATTCATGTATTCACAAGGCATTTCCTCCTGGCTACGCCAACCCTTGATGACCTCTTCACTTATAATATGGTACTTCTTGTCCCTGCCATTCACTTGCTCATTATATCACTGCCTTATTGAAATTGCTTTCTTGTTACTTAATTTACTATCTGGCCTTTTAAATGGTAGTCTTGACTCTGCGATTAGACTGAGAATTTTGTGGATGGAAACCATGCATTACACTTCTTTTGAAACTCTTTCAAAGTAATCTGCAGAGTCTCTTTCACTCTTTCATTTGATTGAAGACTAGTTAGGTGCCTACTCTGGGGAAGGCATGGTGCTTTGCACTCAGAGTTGTGCAGGGAAGGGGGTTCTTCGCAAAGTTCCAGTTTTCTGATATTCAGTGTTTACAGATTTCTGTGGCCTAAATAGTCCTACATGGCCCTTGTTACCACATGTGGCACTTGGAAGACACAAGGACAATTGGCTTAGAGTCACTACAGTTTGCATAAAATGAGCACCCTACTAAGGTGGAGAAAGCAAACAAACAAACCAAAAGTATCATCATAATTCAAATCTTTAACTGTAGGGGTTCAATAAAGCAAGCCATGATATGCGAACAACAGAAAAAATTTACCTTCTACCAACCAGACAAAGGAGAAAGAAAGGGGGAAGAAGTGAATTCTTACACTTTTATTTAAATGTATGAAATTTTGGGTTTAAAACTTGATAGCATACAAATCTGAAAGTGAGATTGCACATGCAGTTATGCATATATTATATGAAATATTTTTATATTGAACAGAGACACAAGAAGCTTATTTCTCCGTGGGACTCTATTCTTCCAAGCCATATGTGTGTCGTCATATTTTCTGATTCATTACTGTTTTGGTGGGGTGTGAGTTTTTCAGAGGCAAACTTTGACAAGAGTATCTTAAGCAGTGCAATGACTAAATTGTACAGTACTTACCAGGAGGCATCATGCAATGTTCTGGGAACATTTCCAGAGCACTCTTCAATCTCTCAATATCTTGCAAAAGTAACAGAGTTTTCATGTGGTCCAGAATGAACACATCGGAGGGAGGCATGCGGTGAGACTCAAGATGGTTGAACAGCTCTTCGGTGGTTTCCACACAGACAGCTGGATCTGAATCTTTGGCCATACCTAAACGTCAGTATGACTTTGAAATATAACTTGATGTTTACTTAGATAAACAAAAGATAATCATTCATGTCTTAAAAAGTGTCAAAAACACATTTCTACTTAAGATGAGACCTCTGGGGTTAAAAAAAATTAACAGGTAAAATATTCAGAACAGACTTTTGAAAAGTAAGTGGTGACAACCAGAACACCACTTTTTAAATGACAATGGGAATCTCACATCTGTTTGTATATCTGATCTTTTAAAATACCTTTCAAATACGACATGCCAAAGTTCAAAAGTTCAAAATCACAAACAGTGATGGAATAAATCAGACGATGAAAATAAATTATCTATATTTATTGGGTCACCAGAAAAGTCATAATGCATTTTTTGCATAGAAAAACAGAAAAAATACATCATGGCTTTTCTAATGATCAAATGTCATGTATCTGTAAAAACAACAAAAACAAAGAATGCTGACTATTTAAGATAAATCAAGGAAAACTAAGAAAACAATATCCTGGCTTCTAATCTTTTTTCTTTTCTTTTCTTTTTTTTTGGGGGGGGATAAGATTCTGTATTATTTGAGCACCACAACAAATTATGGCCACATTGTTCCATCATTTTCCGATCTCATAGGTTTTGCTTTGTAGGTTTCTTTGGGCAAGAACGTTCTTTTTACTTCAACTATACACTCTACCACATAAATGTGCACTCTTATTATCACCACAAAATAATGTTATCTTTGGTTGAGCATTTTTACTCAGATTACAGTAGTATATACAATAATGTTAAACATTACTCCTTGAATAGAAGGACCATCCAAAAACTTTACTTTGCTTCCAAATATTAAATTAAAAATAGAACCATTACTGAAGTAATGATTTTTTTTCTCTCTCTTTTTTTTTCTGAAACTTTTTTTTTTTTGTTATTTCATTTTCTTTTATACATTCAATCACATTATTATTTGGCTTACAAAATGGATATTTCGACAGGTGAACATTTCTCCCTAGTCCAGTTGATAAAACTACAAAATATCTTCAACAGATAATACCACATTTCTTTGTGCCATTAATGCTTTGTCTCCCTATTTTTCTTCTAAATGTCCTTTCTCAGACCCTCCTCTTTCACACACACTATATCTGGTATTTACATCTATATACTGTGTTTCTATATCCTTTAGTCAATTAGTTTCAGTCACAGAGTGTGGACACTCGGTATATATTAAGTGGGGACATACAATGCGTCTAATGAAAGGTCAGCCATCAGTCTAGTTATTGGTCTTGTGAAGATAATACTTGTTTTTTTCTCTAGCTGCCTTTTAAGATTTTTCTTTATCATTGGTTTTCAGTAGTTTGGCTATAATGTGCTCAGGTGTGGTGTTTTTTTGTATTAATCCTTCTCGGAGTTTACAGAACTTTTTTGAGTCTGTTACTCCATAACCTTTATCAATTTTGAAAACCTCCCAGGTATTATCTTTTTAGGTATTATTC
>NW_006159519.1:422724-455101 GCF_000334495.1 Tupaia belangeri chinensis | reverse complement strand
TCCTGCTGTTCTTGGACTTCAAATTACACAGATGTTAGACCTTCTCATTTATGTCTCATGTCTATTATGCTCTTTTCTGTATTTTCCATCTTTTTTTTTTCCTTTCTAGCCTTCATTCTGGAGACTTTCTTTGACCTGCCTTTCAAATTATAAATTATCTTTTATGCTGAATCTAACCTGCTGTCTACTCATTTTTTAGTTGATTTCAATTATTATATTTCTCAGGTCTAGAATTTCCATTTGCTTATCTTTTTTTTGGAGAGGTTTTTGCTATAGGATATGTGTGCTCACCAGAAAGAAAGACATACAGAAAGCAAGAAATTACCCCCCCCCCGGGGGGGGATGGCCATGCTGCAATCCCTTCTCCTCCATTCTCCTCTCGGGATCTTGGGCACACAGGCACATATGCCCAGCGTGAGTCTAAACCACCAGGTCCAGGACCCAAACTGCAATCAACTACATGGGAGTCCAGAGACATAGCCATTAAGTCAACTGCTGGTCCCACCCATTTGCTTATATTAATTCAAATTATCTGTTGAAATTTTTAACTTTTCATTTTTTTTTATTTCTCCTTATTTTCTTAAGCATCTCATTTACAGTTATTTTAAGTTCCTTGTCTGATAATATCAATATCTCCCACTCCTATGACATGCCTCTACGGCCTTTTTTTTTTCTCTCATAGGTTTTGGTTATATAGTCCTGTAACTTGGCATGCCTGATAAATTTTTACTGACTGTATATAAAAAGTTGCAGAGGTCTTGGATAGTGACATTTTCATACAGAGAGGGTTCACCCTTTGTTCTCTAGACAAAGTGGGGGTGGATCAATCTGACCCATTCAGGGCTGCTCTGCCTATGGGGTGGACTGCATGTTGGTGAAGGGTCATTTACTTCTGGTCTGCCCTTGCTCTGAAAGCTTAGCCTACTATGCTGGGTTTGAGGTTCAGGTGAATCCTTGTCTGTTCAATACTTCAAGGCTGCCAAGAGATTCACTGTGTTATTCAGAGGCTCTTTACTTAGTTTCTTACTTTCCACCCCAAAGCTTCAGAATTTGGCAAAGGTTTTGAGAGAAAATCAGAAGAGTACTGGGTTCTATTCTCTGACCCCATTTCTCACCAGCCTGCACTCTCCAGAGCTGTGATACTGACAAACACTTCGTGGGTTTGCACCACTAAGTCCTTTACACAGACCTTCACCTGATACCCTATATGTAGAATTGGCAAATATCTTGAAAAAAAAAAAAAGCTATAGAATGTTGGCTCACTTTCCCATGTGGTTTCTGGAATCTTGTCCTCTTATGAGCTGGATACCTCAATAGCTCTTAGATACCTATGACAGATACTGTTTTTTTGATTTGGCTTTTCTAGTTATTCTTGGCATAACTGTTGGCCTGCCATGAGCTTCTCTATCATACATATAGAAAAATAATCTACTGAGCTCTTTTTGAATCTTAGTTTTATTTATAGTGTATTACCTGTGCCTTCCTATTGGTGTCATTTGGACATGTATTACGTTTCCAACTTGTTACTAAAAACTGTGAACATACTAAAAGGGTTAAAGTCACCTGCAACCATCTTCTTGGTTCTAATTGATTAATCATAGTGTTTTTGCACCACTGTTTGAATCAGTTATTTCCCAAATGATTATGTAGTCAGTATTTCTCCATCTTGGTTCATAAGAACACTATCAAACGTGTTGCTGAAATCTAGATCTACTAAACTTTACACATTCCCCTGAATTCGCTAGTGATATCATCAAAGTAGGAAAGCAGCTCATTCTGAGTGTGGTGTTCTGAGTATAATCACTCTCATTACACATACTTCTTCCTAATCCTTAGGTCAGTTGTTAGTAAAGTGTAATACAACCTTAAGCAATTACCATCCATGACAATAAGTCTACTTTTATTTTCCACATTCTATATAAATACCAATAGTTGCTCAAAAATGCTTACTAAAAAATCTTAAATTAGTAAGCCATATATAGGACAGGAAAATAAAATATGTCATAAAGGAGAGGGTTGTGCTTCTTTTACTTTTACATCTGTTTATGAAAATAAGTTCACCAAAACCTCTAATCTGGATTTATGAGGGGTCTTCAAAAACTTCATGGAATATACATGCTATAAAAAGTATGCATGAATTTCAAATGTTTTGGTACCAAATTAAACTTCTACTTTAATTCCATTTTTCCAGTAACCTTTTGAAGCTACCTACTATCTCTTATTTAGAAATATAGCCTAGAATACCTATAATTCTAACATCTGATCATAGAGAAATGAAGAACACGAGACCTCCCCATGCTTGGGAGTCACACACCTTTACTATGGCTGACTGTTATTTCTCTTGATATTCCTAGGGCAATGTGCCAGTCCAGATTATTGGTGAGAATAATTTAAATATTATAACTAATTATATTTACTTTGAATACATTAATTTTTTGACAGAGATTTTTGCTATAGGGCACGTGAGCTTGCTGGAGAGATGGAAAGGGACAGAGACAGGGAACCAGCAGTTAGGGTAATGGCTATGTCGCTGGACTCCCACGTAGTCAACCGCGGTTCGCATCCCAGACCTGGTGGCTTAGAACTCATGCCGGGCACGTGTGCATGCGTGCCCAAGATGCCAAGAGGAGAATGGAGGAGAAGGGATTGCAGCGTGACCATCCCCGCTGGGGGGTGATTTCTCGCTTTCTGTTTCTATGTCTCTCTCTGTCTTTCTGGCGAGTGCATGCGCCCTATAGCAAAAACCTCTCCAAAAAAAATATATAAATAAATAAAAAAATAAGAAAGGGACAGAGACAGAAAGTGAGAAATCACCCCTGCAGAGAGGATGGCCATGGCTCAATCTCTTCTCTATTCTCCTCTTGGGACCTTGGACATGCATGCACACATGCCCAGCATGAGTTTTAAGCCACCGGGTCCAAGACTTAACCTTTAGTCGACTACGTTGGAGTCCAGTGACATAACAGTTATGCCATCTGCTGGTCTCCATTAATGTGCTTTAGATTTCAAACATTAATATATTTTACTGCTTATTTACTTTTCCAAATTGTTAAGTGGATGCCATGCCATTATTCAAAAGAAAAAAGGGAAAACACATACCATCATAAAAATAAATTTCTTGTGTGGATTTCAAAAACTTTAGGATACTCTCTGCCTTTTCCTTGGTAATTTTAATATCTTCCTCATTGGCACCTTTAATATCTTCCTCATTGACATCTGTAACATCTTCCACATTGGTATGTCTAACATCTTCTTCATTGGCATTATCTGTAACATCTTCCACATTGGTACGTCTAACATCTTCTTCATTGGCATTATCTGTAGCATCTTCCTCACTAATGTCTTTAACTTTTTCATCAGTATATAGCACATTTTCCTGCTCGCTGTTGCTTTCTTCAGGTTGGTACATGAAGTTGATACCAGAGGTCTTTGTCACTAAGCCAGCTGCTTTCTTCTTTTTAATTTGCTGTTTCTTTTTCAGTTTCCTCTTTTTATTTTTGCTTATTGTGGGGCCATCTGTGTGGTGTGGCTGTAATTTTTCTTGTAAAAGACTCTGCTGTGTATCTAATTCTGATTGTTCTACATGGGCATTATTGGAATTTCTAAATTTTTTCTTTGATTTATGCTTCCTAATTCTTCTTCTCTTTGGTTGCTCCTGGCGTTGATCTGTTTTCAAAAAAATCAAATGTGATTTTCAAAACAACAGAACCACAACAAACATATTAGGCTAAATAAATTTTCCATCAGCGTTTTACAGTTTTAGTAGAAAAGGAAATTAAACTATTTACTTCACTGATTCTCAACTTTATCTTACAATATCACATTATTAAAGATGTTTGGACTACACAGAAATCAGTGGCTTGCTATTTTTCTAAAAAGGGCATATACGGCTATATACATATTCTTAGTCATTACAATAATGATATGGTGTGTTTTTAAGGATATAAGAGTTATTGCAGTTTTACTGGGGCTAAAGATTTCATTCGTATGGCCTTGGAAAATAACCCACGGATACTTATGTCCTTTACCTTTTACTTTAGTATCTTCTAAGAGTTACTTGTATATAAGAATAAAATATAATGGATGATGACTTGCCCATCTGAATCAGCAACAGATCACATTTTGAAGAGAAGATTAAGTTTGGGCTCTATGTTACCAGATGTTGATTTATAAATGAAATAGGCAAATTATATGGCAATAAATGGTAAACAACCAGCTCTCTGGGCAGCAAAGTCCTGAGTTATATGATTTGCCAATTTCCCTGGTATAAATACTCCCAGTATACCTGATTTCAATCTACCACTGTGATAGCAGTGAATAAGAAGAATGATGCACAATTGATTCTCATGAGCTGGTAGGAAAGCACGCCACTGAAACAGGGGCCCGGGGAGACACATGTAGAGAGAAGCATGGTGGATAAATTACGGTCACAAGGTCAGTCAGGGAAGCACATCAAATACATCAGCAATGTGGAGAAATAGCCAGTGCTAGCACAACAAAGGTCTTGAATAACTAAGTATCAAATAGGGTTGACAAAAGTCGGCATATAACACTTGAGGGTGCACATGAACACTGAGAGAAAAAAAATGACTGTAAGAATCCTGCACTGCACCTAAGCCATGCCTGTACATCCATAAGGGTTATTAAGAACACAGGTCCAATACATCACACCCTTCTGTATCACTGCCAACACCTGACTCTCTGGGCATTGCCTGAACAGATCTAGAACGGCAAAGCTTGCCATCATACTACATAATGATTTGATTTTTCTGAGCTGCATATTACCCCATCACAGATTATAGTAAGAAATCAATATTAAATAATGCATGAAATTAGTGAAACGTTGTATGAAGACACGATGTTATTACATGGAGTCAAAACCTGTTTCCCTCTCATTTCTACTGAAGAGTTTTAATTTTACCCTTAGAAATTACACTACCCCATCACAGATGATAGTAAGAAATCAATATTAAATAATGCATATGAAATTAGTGAAACACTGCATAAAGACAAGGTATTATGTTGAGTTAAAACCTGTTTCTCATTTCTACTGAAAAGCTTTAATTTTACCAGTTGAAATGTGAGAGTATGTCTATTTCACTTCCATGTTATATAAGAATTCTTCAAAGTAGCTTTTGTATTTCACTTAACTTTCCTCAATAACCTCCACAATGGGGTCCGCACAGCTCTAAGGAGCCATGTGACTGAGTGTGCTTGAGATTGGAAATCTGCTGTTTACAAAGCCCTGGGGGTTTCTCGCCTCTTCTACAGTAGATGCTACAATCTATGTATGCAACCTCAGCCACCACTGATTTCATTAAGCAGTCATATCTTGCTTCTCTCACCCTGACACTGCATAAATAAGTATTTTAACAAGTATTAAATCTTATCTCTTTCATCTGACACAGATTGCCCTCCCCTCAGCTATATGTCATTGTCAAATTAGACACTGAGTTGTGGTAATGGATGAAACAATTTCACTGCTATTTTTTGAACGAGAGTTCTCAGTTTTCTCATGGTACACTTGGCAACCGTATCTATGAAACCTATTGCTACTTCAAGCTTGGCATGAAGCCAAAATTATTCCTCATAAAATCATGATATAAGATCACTGTGTAGCCTACAATTAGTATATTTCATCTCTCCTCAATCACCAGTGGACTTATAAATATGATATTTTTCTATTTCATTTCCAAGTGTTAATCGATATTAGGGAGGTGTTAAATATAGCTGACACACAAATGGTAATTCTCAAGCATCTTTGACTAGTTGACCCTTGAGCTGTTACAAACAATTCATATTAAAAATATGACCACTGGGGTCAGCAGATGATGTGGTGGTTAAAGTACCAGACTCCCACATGACTGACCACAGTTAGGGTCCTGGACCTGGTGGCTTGAAAATCATGCCAGGTACATGTATGTGTGTGTCCAGGATCCCAAGAGGAAAACGGAGAAGGACTGCAGTGTAACCACCCCTCTGGCAGGTGATTTCTCCTCTTCTATGTCTCTTCCTGGCAAGCACCTGTACCTATGGCAAAAATCTAAAAAAAAAACCAAACCAAACAAACAAAAACACTGTTGGGGGCAATAGGTGGCATGATAATTAAGGGGCAAAACTCCCATATGGTTGCCAGCAGTTCCAGCCCAGGATGTGGTAGCTTGAAAATCATACTGGGTGTGTGTATATACATGCCCAGGATCCTGAGAGGAGAATGGAAGAGAGGGGATTAAAGGATTGGTGGCATAGCCATCTCCTCTGGGAGGTGATTTCTTACTTCCCCTCTGTCTCTGTGTGGCAAGTGGATGCATCCTATGGCAAAAATCTAAAAATAAATAAATTAAATAAACAAACTACTGTTTATGGAATTAGTCTCCCCCTACCCCCCATGCCCTAGTTCTGTTAAGAAAGAATGAAATTCAATTTCTCCTCAGTGGTGTCTATTAAAAAAAAATGCTTGACTCCTTCAATTTGGAGAAAGATAAGACATAGGGTGCTTAATCATGCCAAAGTAAACCCACCTGGGAATCAATGTGCTAATTATTGGGGCTGGTGGGAATCCTTATTATGCATTATCTGTTAAGAATTGTATACAGAGAGGCTTTAATCTCATTTGTTCTCTAGATTCCTCACAGGCCCCTCCAGTCTAGCTAATTGTCATTTTATACTCTATGATTTCTTTCTCTTCATAAGTGGTAGGACTATAATATAAACTATTGCCCCACTCAGAGTGATTATTGATCTGTTACTTTAAAAAGACTATAAATTAGTCATTTAAAAGAGTGGAGGTGGCAAAAGTCTATAAGATGATAAACATACCATAATTTTTCATACAAGTGTATATATACTTTTGAAAAGGAGAATTTAATATACATTTTTTAAAAAATGAAGTCTCTATGCCAGAATGTTAACTGTGATTACCTCTGGGTGGTATAAGTACAAGTTGTTTTTGTTTCTGTTTTTTTTTTTTTTTTTTGCACTGTATTTTCTGGTTTCCAAGTTTAGGGCACTGAAAAGATACTGCTTTTATAATAAGGAAAACTTATTATTTTAAACTTGATGAAATTATGACATCTCAAAATTTATGAGGTGCCACTAAATCCTGCTTAAAGGGAAATTTATAGCTTTAAAGGGAAATTTATAGTCTTAAATACATCAGCAAAGAAGAAAATATCAATGATGTAAGCATTCATCTCAAGAAGCCTGAAAACCAGTAAATTAAAACCAACGAAAGTAGAAAGAAAGAAATAGCAAAAATAAGACTCAAAGATTAAGAAAGAGAAAACAGAACAATACAGAGACATCAATAAGCACTGATACTTTGAAGAAAGACACTGGGAAAACCACTAGCAAGACTGGATACCAAGGAGAATAGTGACAGCACCAACAGCCAAAATTAGGAATAGAAAACACACTAATAGAGATCCTGTGAGTATTTAAAAAGCTAATAAATGATGCCATTGAGCAACTCTACGCAAATAAACTAGGCAATCTGCATAAAATGGAGAACTCTGAGGAAAGTACAATTCACCAAATGGCCACATGAAGAAACGAAAAATCTTAATAGTGCTATATTTTAAAAATTGAGTCTTAGAGCCAGCAGATGGTGTAGTGGTTAAGTTGCTGAACTCCTACATGGCTGACTGTGGTTTGATCCTGGACCTGATGGCTTGAAAATTACGCTGGGTACGTGTGTGTGTGTGTGTGTGTGTGTGCCCAAAATCCTGAGAGAAGAATGGAGGAGAAGGGATTTTGGCATGGCCATTGCCCTCTCCCCTACCCAGAAGTGATCTTTCACTTTCCCTCTCACTCTCTGTCTCTTTCTCTCTAGCAAGTGCACATGCCCTATGGCAAAAGCCTAAAAAACAAAACACTGAATCTTTAGTTAAACGTAATTCCACAAAAGAACTTCAGGTCTAGGTAAATTCATCTGATACTTTTACTAAACATTCAAGGAAAAAAAACCCAATGCACAACTTACACAAATATTTCCAGAGAACAGAAAAGATAGTGACCAGTCATAGCTCAATGCTTTGTGAAGCTAGCATAATCTTCATTTCAAAACCCAACAAGAACATTTAAAGAAATGAGAGCCACAGGCCAATCCCTCTCACAAACACTGCCATGAAGGTTCTAAACAAAATGTGAATAGATTCCAGTGCTAATAAGTATTTAGTCAATATTGACAGCAATATATGATAAAATCTTGCATCAAACTAGAAACAGGAAGAACAATTCTAAAGCTGACACAAGGTAGCTACAAAAACTCACAGTTAACATCAAACATGGCAAAATACTGAAATCTTTTTTCTGATAATCATAATAACAATAGGTAATATTCAAGGTCACCTTTATATTGGGGGCCAAAGCAGTATAAAAGGTGAGAAAGACAGATGAAGTACATGAGAAATCATCATAGATGACCTTACTATATGGGGGGAACTTCCAAAAATTTGTAAAAAAAAAGGAAGTATGAGCTTATTTTCGTGCAAAAATAACTTTTTAAAAAATCCATGCATAGTTTTTTCATAATATGCATTTATCCATGAACTCTTTTGAAGACCCCTTGCATCTACAGGAAATCTAAGAGAATCTATAGATTAACTCTCCACCAACAGTTGAAGATATGTATAAATAAACCCAATGAAATACTATTCGGTGATCAAAAAGATACCTTATGAACATACACAACATGAACTGCAAAATCATGACAGTGATTAAAAAACCTGGACTGTATCCCTTCCCCCAAAGCATACAAACCATATGATTTCATTCATATAAAGTTCTAGAACACATGAACTTATCCTGGACGAGGGTAGGTTGTTGGGGCAGGCCTCACAGCAGGAAGAGACTTGGTGGTGGTAGATATGTTCATTATTTTGACTGTGATGATAACATCAGGGGTTATACTTATGTCACAACTGACCAGATTGCACACTTTGAGCCTGTATGGTTTATTGCACATCAATAAAACCTTACAAAGCTATTTAAAAAAAAAAAAGGATGACATGGTTCAAGTCCTAGATCCAGTGGCTTAAAAATCATGCTGGACATGTCCCAAAATCCCTAAAGGAGAATGGAAGAGAGGGATGGCAGTGTGTCCACCCCCGCCTTCCCCCCCGAGGGGCGATTTCTCATTTCCTCCTCTTTGTCTTTCTCTGGCAAGCACACACACTCTATGGCAAAAACCTAAAAAAAAAATCATGTCCCGTAGAGTCAGACTACTGCAGATGGGTTTGCCATGATCTGTGAAAATGTTAGCCAAAGAATACAAAATGACAAATTAAAAGGAGAAATAAATTCTAGTGTTTCATAGCATGGTGGGGTGATTATAGTAAATAATGTATGCTTCTAGATAGAAGGGAGGATGTTAAATGCTCCCAACACAAAGTAATGACACAAAATGTTTGAGGTGATAGATATGCTATCTCTCCTGTCTTGATTGTAACACATTGTAATAATGCACCGAAAAAACCACACTGTGCTCCATAAATATGTATAATACTCGTGTCAATTAAAAATAATGTTTTAAGGCTTATTTATCTATTTCTTCTGAGAGAAAGAGAGAGAGAAAGAGAGAGAGAGAGAGAGAGAGATCCCTACCAGGGTCATTTCTGAGATCCATGCCCAGCCAGCCTGGATCACAGGTATGCAAACACACGCCCAGTGTGCCCACAATCCAAGACCAATACACTGAGGCCCCCACATGTGACTGGAATTGTCTCATGTGGGTCCTGCAGCACTGCTATGTCATATTAGGTCCTTAACTTAAAAAGAATTAAAGTAACTTTAAAAAATATTATCTTTCTTTTTAAAAATTAAAACTTGTAGATCAGCAATGTTCCATGTGGGCACAGAGAAGAGAAAGACACTGGCCCTAGCCCACAGATGAGCTGCCCTTCATTCAGCTTCAACCTCCATGCAGTTTGTTTTCATCCAGAGGAGGGACCTGTTTCTTTGGTTCTTTCCCATCTCTCTATAGTAAAACACCTGCTTGAATACATGATGCTTTAAATACCAGCTTGCTTCAGTACCTTATGAGAACTACACGGAACTCTCTGGGTGCATGGTGACTCCACCCACACCCATGCTCCTCCCTCTGCACTGCAGTCAGGATCTGCAGCTGAGACCCTGTCTCTGAGACAAACAGGCCCCCTGTGACATCATTTGGAAACACTCAGAATGCCAAAGAAAACACTGTCTGCTCCAGCCAATGCCTCCCTTTCCTAGAGCATCGACCCAGAGATCTCCTGAGTGTGGTCCTGTCCCCATGCCTTGAAGATGTCCATGTGTCTCCCGTAACCCAGCAGTGTCTCTCCAGGGTCTGGGAGTCCTTACTGTGAAATGCCATCATTGGGAAGGACAGGCCTTTCTCTCAGTCTCTGTGGGAGGGCAGGAACATCACTTCCACAAGGAGCAGCTTGCAGGGACACTGGCCTCATTTTTCACTTACTGCTTGCCTCCTCCTCATTCTTCTTTAAAGGGTCCAGTTGCCAATGCACAAATCAGAAGGGATCTCAGTCAGCACTTTGCCCAACTATCATCGGTTTGGATAATGGTCTGTCCCCTAAAGGCTTATTTTTGAATTTGGTCTTAGTGGGTGGTGACTGGTTAGCCCCCTAAAACCCATGAGTTGTGACTTGGTTACAGTGCCAAGATGTTGAGTAAAAACTTACTCCCTTCATGGTATCCCAGGTGAAGTCCGGCTGTGATGACGTCACAGGGTGGGGCTCCCATGATCCAGTTTTGGTGTGCATGTGAGGACAGAGTCAGCAAAAGGGGATCCGTACCAGGATACCAACCACGCTCCCCTCCATTCAAGGTTCTGCCTGCCACCAGTCTGTGATGCCTGTGGACTTCCCAGCTATCAGAACTGTGAGCCCCTAAACCTCTATTTCTTTATAAACCACCCGGTCTCCTGTTAGCAATGCAGTAATGGACAACAACTGTGAGCATCTATCGAATGAAATCGGTTTTCACCGCCTTAATGTCTGGCTGTGTTTATCTTTGACACTTATGAAAACCTACTCACCTTATATAATCTCACAACTCCAGTGGAAGCATACATTAAAAGATAAAGGGCAGATATATACTGGATACCTACTACATACAGGGCCTCAAAGAGGGGGTTCAACGATTCCTGACTGTCCTCGGAGAGTGTGACGATCGCTCTGCAAGGAGAAGCCTCCTGACCCACTACACAGGTCCCTCCACCTTGCTCCTGATCACTCACCACATGGCTTATCTATCCCTGCTGTCTCCATACAGACTGCCCTGACTTCTTCAACTCCACATCTATGGATCTGGCCTCAGGCTGGTGGATGTATTTGTTCCTTGATGAAATCACCCCGTGAGTGAATTCCGGTGCAGAGACCAAGGGTGTATGAATACTCGCCCTCATGGAGTTTGGGGGTCAAAGCACATCTGCAGCAAGCAGAGTCACTGAATAGCAGGGACCCCATCCCAAAGAGGCTTAGGTAAATAACAATCGCTGGGATTCTGGGATAACACCAGGGGAAACCTGGAAGCTGGAGCAGCTCCTGCATTCAGAGAATTGTACTGAATCCAGTTACGGACTTGGGTTTTCAAATGGTGGGATGACATCATTGGCTTCCCATGGATATAACCACACTTCTGAATTTCTATTGTAAGCTTTCCTTTCAGAAGGCTTTTGTTGCAGCTGATGGATTTGTTTGTTTATATTTTATAGGAAGAAACAGTGAAATTAATTGTATGAGAGACTCTTCAGAAACTTCATGAGAAATATGCTATATGAAAAAACTATGCATGGATTCCAAATTCTTTTTCTTTTTTAAGAGAGATTTTTGCTTTTGGGTACATGTGCTCACAGAGAGACAGAAAATGAGAATTCACCCACTGTTGGGGATGGAAGGGTTGGTCATGCCGCAAAACTTTCTCCTCTAGTCTCCTCTAGGAATTTTTGGCACGCATGCACATGCGCCTAGCATGAGTTTCAAGCTGCTAAGTCTGGGACTCGAACCATGGTCAGTCATGTGGGAGTCCAGTGACATAATATTATGCCATCTGCTGGTCCCAGGATTCCAAATTCTTTATGTACCAAAATAAACTTATACTTTAATTTTGCTTTTCCACAAACATTTTGAAGTCCCTGTATATGCCTAACTAGAATATAGAGTTTTGTTGGTTATGGTACCATAAAAGAAAAATCTATTAGAAAGTCCTTACTTTTTTAAAAGTTTAATCATTTTTATCCATGGTAGAGAGCATGCGCACTCACACTAGAGAGACAGTGAGGGAGGTGGGAGCATCTCTGACGTGGTTTTGTCACACCCAGGTCTCCTTCCTGCAACCCTCCAGCTCCTAGGAGCTTGGGCACTTGGGCACTCACCTGGTATATTTTCGGGGCAACCAGAGGATCCAAACCTATAGCCAGCTATGTGCCTTCCAGCACTGCAGTCTGGTACACTGCCAACAACATGCCAGGTTGGATCAGACAAACCTTATTATCTTGACAGAAGATTTTAGAATTCTCAGACTTTTATAAGACAATTTTTGAAGTTGATGCTTTTCTCTATTAAATAAATATTAAATAATAATATATGACTTCTTTTAAAATTCTAATTAAAAGTCCCAGACATTCAAATCCCAGTACCAACACACTCACATTCAAATAGCAAGTTGCATAAGTTTCTTGATTAAAAAAAAAAATCTCAGAAAATGCTCACCACCTTCCAGGATGAAAAATGCAAAATGGTGAATATGGTACAAAATGGTTATTCCATTATAATTCACAGGCTGAAGTTGAATCATTTTATTTCTAGGCTAACAAATTGCATTTCTCTTTCTACAATGACAAAGTGATAAAAACATTCATTTTGTATTGAGCGTGATCAAGTGAATGAGAATGAAGGTATCAACATTAATCAAGTATGCCAAGTCTGTTTATAAACAGAGCAGAAAAGAGGATAAAATATGATCGAAATGAGAAGACCTCATTTTATAAATTACATCACTGGTTTCAATTTCCATTTTAAAGAAATGTTTGTTTCCAGTGACATCATGCCAGTAACTTGATGAAAACACACTGACTCAGGAGGCCAGGAAGACGGCCTAGGAGCTGAGAGTGACCCCACTGTAAGGTCCATCCCTGAGCAGGACAGAAACACAGACGAGCCCTACAGTGAGGGTGACTCCACCACATTGCCTGTCTGTGACCAGAGCACCATGGAAGTCTGTGAAACCCACTCACAATCTTGACTTTCAAATATATTTTTCCTTTATGGTACCATAACTAAGAAACAAAGCTCTATATTCTAGTTAAGCATATATAGGGAATTCAAAATGTTTGTGGAAAAGCAAAATTAAAGTGTAAGTTTGGTACATAAAGAATTTGGCTCACAGAAGAGCTGGTGAGCCACACTTGGCACTGGGCAATGGTCCTGCAGTGGGCTTGAATCTACCAGGGTAGGAAGGGTGTTGTGGGAAGCCATTCTCCCCACTACCCCCTGCCCCAGCAAGTACATGTATCCTCTGGAAAATTTTAAAGAGAGAGAGAAACAGAGAGAGAGAGAGAAAGAGGTGATAAATGTAGAATGTTAAGAGACAAAGGAACACCAGATATGGTTAATTAAGAAAATTTAAGGGCTGTTAAAACCGTTATTATTGGATTCAATAAATCTTGAATTTAAAAAAATTGGGGTTTAAATATGTACATTAAATTGGACTTAGTTTATGTACACATTTTAGTTAATTTTTGTGGAAGCATTAGGATAAGAAACAAAACCAGGCCTGACCTTGTGGCCTGGTGGTTAAGAGAGCTGCATCCCACATGGGCTGACTGAATGCTGAGTGGTTCGAGTCCCAGCCCCAGCAGCTTGAAAACATGTGTACATGAATGTCCCAATTTCCAACGGGACAGAGAAATACACAGAAGAGAAGGGGTTGAGGTGTAACCATGTGTCATTGGGGATGTTTTCTCCTATCTCTCTCTGGTGAGTGCACATGCCTTTTGGCAAAAAAGGAAAAAAAAAAAGAAGAAGAAAGAAAAAAAGAAGCCAGTACCATCCTTCTTATGTACAGAATTAATAGAATTTGAAAATCACATAATCTATCATCTACGAATTCATATAGTGAGAATTTTTTAAATTAAAAAATGGAAAGGGCCAGTTGGTGGCATGGTGGTTTAAGTAGCTAGATCCCACATGACTGACTGCACAGTTTGAGTCTTGGACCTAGCAGCTTGAAAAACACACCAGGTGCACATGTGTGCTCAAAAAGGGAGAAATGGAGGAAAAGGGACTGTGGCATGGCCATCCCTCATGGGGGTGTTTTTTCACTTTCCCTCTCTCAGTACTCTCTAGCAAATAAAAAAACCCCAAAAAACAAAACAAACAAACAAAAAAGTATGGGCTTATAAACAAAGCCTATATGGTAAAAATTATTTTAGAAAATAGGAAACAAATCCTCTATTTGTTTTCTTGCTAAAATAGATTGATGGGCAAAAATGACCATCCCAAAGCATGCGGAAGGAGTGGGCAGGGTTTCCTAGGTTCCTTTTCTTCTAACAAGAGAGGACTTAGGGTCTTCCCCAAAATACAGCTCCTCAGTCTTCCTTCCTCTCTCATGAAGCTTTGCCAGGCTGAACCTGAGAGGATGGAACCCCAGCTGGTGTCCAGAGTGGTGTTCTCTGTGACGTATGGGAGGTGCCTGTGCTGCCTACAGTGGGCAGGGCAGTCTGGGGAGGTTCCCCAGATGCAGAGCAAGGGGGGGATCTAGAAAAGGCAACAGTCAAATATGCTAATTCTCATTAACACCCTCCATGTGGGATGGTAGGGTTTTTTTCACTATGAAAATAGCTAAGTCATGATCAACCACACAGATGGTTCAACTACTAGAAGGCGTAGCTGTCATCATTAACCGAAGCTTGTGTCACCTCCCTAGAGGTGGTGTCACCTCCCTTAGAGTCCCTTCAGGACTGGATGCATTGTTACTTCTGCCTGCAGGTGGAAGTTAAGAGGCTGATCTACATTATTGGGGTCAGAGCTCTGAATGGCTCACTTAATGCACGAGGTGGTCATCAGAGTCACACAGGGTCCTGCTCTTTTCATTCCTCACTTGCTCTGAGTGCTCTGGGAACAAGGTTAGGTCTGGTACCACTCCTACGGGGTCTTCAGGCCTCCAGTACACAGTTCTGTAAAGAACTTTTGATTGATTTATTATCTAGTCTTTCCTTAGAGTAATTTACAAAAGGCTCAGACACCATCAAAGTTTGTCCAGAAATGCTCAGAAGTCCTAACGACCTGGCTGCCCTGGCTGATCATAGGTGCTCAGCTCCCAGGCAGAGGCCTCATGATTCCCTGGTAGCCCCTGCTCATGCTGGCCACTGGGAACAGGGCCCAGGCCCATCAGCTGTCAGGTCCAGATACGTGCTGATAGGACTCTGGCCCAGGGGAGCGATAGAGCAGTTCAACTAAGAACAGGCTTCTGAACAGGCTTCTGGGGACCCTGGTGTGAGTCCAGCCTCACCAGTCCTCTGGGCCATGGCCTACCATGCAGCTGGGCCTTCACCTGGACTCCATGGAGGGTAGGGTATAATGAAGGTTATGAAAGTAGATGCAAACTGTGAACAGAAGACATTTATTTTGGTGGCTTTCCCCTAAAATGCACACATAAGCTGGGGGTGAGAGTGCAGCTGCCCTGCCAGCAGGGTGCTCTCTCTTGGAAATAGTGGGAGCAGCGCCTCCACCCGTCCACACGCAGCCCGTGCTGTCTACAAGTCCTAGCCCTCTAACACAAGGCTCTTTTACAGCCTGATGCTCCCTAAATGCTGGTGCAGAGTCCTCTGTCATCGTGATTCACTCAGGCCCTTTCACCTCTTCTCAAGTGACTTCCACAAAACACCAACTCCACGGACCCTGGAATGTTCGCATCTTCAGAGCCAATCAAAGGCCTACAAGCTGACTTGCTTCACATCAAGCAAATAAAAGTTACCGGAAAATTTACATGAGAGAACTAGAGTCCTGACTATTTATAATCTGAGAAGCACACTCATTTTGAAAACCTGCCATCCCTAAAACATACCTTTCAGACTTGCTAATTTTAAAAATAATCACAATTTGTCAAAATTTTCTTAGCCACTATTCGGCACCTACTTCTGATGAACTGCTGCAGTAGAAATAGATACTAAAAATAGCCATAGTGTTCAAATTATTCTAATCCTCACAGCTGGACCATGTTCCACTGAAACAAGCCAAGCATTTTAAGGGGAATTAGGAGTTTTACCTTGGATTCAAAGCTGAGGCTACAAATTGTATCTGATAATTACTCTTAAGCTATCCCTCTCTTCTAGGTATGAAATAAAAAGTAGTAACCTCCTATGTGATACGGATTTAAACTGTGCACACGAAAGTAAACATTTAAACTATTAGGTCATTGGGAAAGTCATAACATATTTTCCTCTGGAAAAATGCACCATGACTTTCCTGACAACTCAATATAATAACTGAGATGCTTCAAATTACTTCAAGAGTCCATTTTTTTTTCTTCTAAAATTCAGGACAATATTTTGTAGTAACACATACCGATCAGACACATTTAGTAAAGTAAAATCTGGGGTCTCACAGATGTGGACAAAGGAGGCCTGCTGCGAAAAGTACGTTCAGGTCGTGTGCCTCAGATCACCCAAGAGCACAGAGACAGACAAGGGGTGGTCATGGCCAGGCAGGATCATGGCATGAGTATTCAAAATACTGAGAGAAGAAAGAGAAGGGATTGTGGCATGGAGGGAGTGATTTCTCGCTTTCCCTCTCTTTCTGTTTCTGGTGAGCACACACATGCTATGGGAAAAATCTAGAAAAAATATTAATAATAATAATAATAGTATTAATAATGTGTGGCCAAACATTATTTAATCATCTTCAACATAATTCTTCCCTGAAACATATTTTGATACTAAAATAATTTGCAGAATTTTTAGGCTAGTTTAGAATGGGCTAAAATGCACATTCGGAAAATTCTTTTTTAAAAAAGTTCATTTTATTCGTGATAGAGAGTACATGCACACAAGACAGAGAGGAGGAGAAAGAGAAAGAAGTACCCTTGAGATGGTCCCACCATGCTGCTATCCCCACCCCAGCCCTACCCCTCATCTGGATCTTGGTCACATACACCTGGCATGTTTTCAGGGCCACCCAGGGCCTGGAACCTGTGGTCAGCCAAGTGGCTTCAGCTTTACAGTTCAGTTTGCTACCAGCTATCCCACCAGGCTGGGACTGTTTTCACTTTTCCTGTTTATATAGTGGAGTCTTCATAACTGACTAACAGGCACTTACTAGAAGAGTAATTAGATAGCACCTTATCATAAAAATGCTTCCACAGATATTTTTCAAAACAATTCACATTTAGATTCATTAATTTTATATGATAACTTTCCATAAAATGACCAACAAAATGATAAAAATTTTATAAGCAATAAAAGATTCAAAATAGGGCAATCAAGTGCTAAACTCTATTAAATAAAAATGTTAAAACCATGAAGTGAATCATTAAATTAAAATTACATGAAGAAAATATTTTTAAATGTAATGAGATAGTTAAGAAAGTAATTAAAATTAGGAAATTTTTAAAAGTTCATTTATTTTGTTCATGAGCGAGAGTGTACATACATGCATGCAAGAGAGAGACAGACAGACAGACAAGGACAGGCATCCTGACAGCCCCCTTCCCATAGCCCTCCAGCTCATCAAGATCTTGGGTATGTATGACCCCAGAGTGTTTTCAGGTGGACTTGAGATCTGAACCTGTGGTTAGCCATGCTGACCTCCAACACTGCAATTCAACGGGCTACTGCCTGTGCCATGGGGCTGGGCTGTTAGGACATTAAAAAAATTTTTTTTTCTTGAAAGCTTTTTGCTATAGGGTATGTGCATTTGCCAGAGAGACAGAAAGAGACAGGGAGATAGAAAGTGAGAAATTGCCCTCCAGGAGAGATGGCCACACAGCAATCCCTTCTCCTCCATTCTCGTCTCAGGATTTTGGGCATGCAGGCACAAGCGCCTGGCGTGAGTTTTAAGCCACTGGGTCTGGGATTTGAACTGCGGTCAACTACGTGGGAGTCCAACAACATAATTGCAATGACATCTGCTGGTCCCAGGACATTTTTTAAATTTAAAGAATGAGAAAGTTAGCTAATATGAAGAAAAAACAAACCAAAACCACATTAAAACAAGAACTGCTCCTAGCTAAGCCAGGCAGGATGCATGCTCAGTGAGTAAAACCCCTCTCGCTTTCAGGTCTTCCTGTCCGAGTGCTTGCCAGAGTTCCAGAATAAAGCAGGACAAATCCAGGCGCTTACCAACTCCTGCAAAGATGCTCATCAAGAAGTATGATAAAATGTTCATCTTACAACAGGCCAGCAAAGGGTCTCAGGCCAAAACCAGGGCCTAAAAGGAGAGGCATAAAGGGCACTGGCTGACGATGGGAGGGCCACTGTAAACGGACAGGAACTTCTGGAACCTATATCACACTTGTCCAACCCATCAGACTGTATAAATACCTTAGCCTGACCTGTGGATGAGGACACCTGCCCTACCGCATTGGTTCCCTGTCCAACACGGATGGACCAGAGATACAGGTTTAGCATCCCTAATCTGGAAATACAAAATCTGAAACGCTCCAGAATCCTAAATTTCTTGAGCACCAGCACGTGGCTACAAGAGAAAAATTCTGCACCTTAGCTCCTGAGAAGGGTCACAGTCAAAACACTGCAATACAAAAATATTATATAAAATTACCTTCAGGCTATGCACATAAACTGTAGATGAAACATAAATAAGTTTTGTGTTTAGGCTTGGGTCTTATCCACAAGAAATCTAATTATGTATATGCAAATGTCCCCCAATCCAAAATCTGAAGCGGTTCTGGTCCCTAGCATTTAGGATAAGAGATACTGGAGAGAATAATCAGCACAGCTCTGGAAATGGAGTTGCTCGGGAGCTCTATTTTCAACTCGAAAGAATCCCAAGATTCTCTTGTTTGAAGTCATTCTCAAACAAGGGTCTAAGTGGCCTATACAGCACCTTTTAGACTATTTGATCAATATTTAGGTAATTAAGGTGTACCCTGATATGTTCCCAGTATTAGATGTTAGATTGTCGAATTGCATTTTTCATGTCTCATTCGTGGGAATTGACAGAACTAATGAACTGATTTGGAGAAATATTCATTACCAAAGCCCTTTTAAGGCTACATAGATTTTCCTTGACTCTCATGTCACATCTTTTTATTTTCTTATAGATGACTCATATTCGTTACTGCAGGAAAAAAAAATCATGTATCTTAAATTTATGATAGCTATCTTACATCTACCGTGGGGCTCAGGTGCTTAGAGATTATTTCTATTAAGGGAAAATTTTCATATTTGTTTCCGAAGTACAACACTGTGATGTCATTTAGCTTGAAGAACTTATAGTTCATATACATGCACATATGATTCAGCATTTCTTCTGACAAACAGTATCTATGTCAATAAAAAGATAGGACCTGAAGGCAACACAACCAACACCGAGAGCCTTTACACTTTTTTCTGATAGGTATTAACATTTCTAGAAGAACCTGTAGACCATGTCTTTTAGGCAATGGTTATGTATCTATGAATCTAATTATTTTTAAGAAAAGAGCAGAATATACATATTTGGTTGGATTAACATGCAGAACTCTTAGTAAAGTAAGATTTATAAAGATATGGAGATGTGACAAGTTTGACCCTTCATATTTTTTACCCTAAAAATAGCAAACCTTTTCATAATTATTCACTCTCTGTACCTGACACTAAATATTTTCTCTTTTTTACTTATCCACTTTTTCTGACCTATCAAGTACCAGTTCAAATTTCAAGTCCTTTATGAGACTTCCCTAAAATTCTGGGAAGTGAGCTCCTCCATCCTTTGTTTATCCACAGCTTGGTCCTTATCATTGATAACAGTACTTAATGATAAAATACTTACTAACCTACCAGCTCTTCATGAACAAGGATTGTGTTATAGTAATTTTTGTCTCTCCAATGTCTATCTTACAAGGTTTGCAAAAAAATAACTCGGATTTCAGGTCTAGGTATGCTGCAGAAGTAAAGAGACTATAGTTACAGGACAGTTCCTTGTACTTTGAAAGTCAAAAGCAAAAGTTGCTTTTTTGTCTTCTCCTCAAGTATGAACCAATGGCTTTGCAGAGCTCCAGGTAGTAACTACATGTGGTCCCTTTAAATCTACCAATCATCAGAGTTATTTCTTGGTATTCCTATTACCAAATAGACATTATCTTATTAATTAGGGCAAATTTAGGTATGAAAATTGGGTCTGACTTCATTAACTCAGAGTTCTTGAACCACCACCAAGTTAATCTGTCACACAGCCAATGGCTTCTGCAAACCAACACAAAACAATGAGTCCCAAAATAACTGTAAACCCAGTAGCCTTGGTCAGCCCTCAAAATGCAAAGGTAGAAGATGAGAGCCACCTGGTGGAGGTGGAGTGTAAGGCCACCTTTACATGGTCAGTCAACTGGAAGTAGAAGACATTTGTCAACTTGGTGGTTCATGGCCAACTGCTAGTTCACAGTGGCTATTTGTTATGAATTGTTTCTTGTGAGGTTCTGATTATCGTGAGATTACAAATTTGATGGAACATGAGATTGCAATGGAATTTATGTTCAAAATTCACAGGATTCTTATACTACTTTATTGTTTCAGGGTACAGCAGAGTCTTATGAAATTATAAAAATTCTCATATGTAAAATAGTGTCATTTTTGTGCTGCACCCATAAATTGATCATAATAACGGTAAAGCTCTCCCTGCCTTACAGTGTTTTTCACATGTTACTAAAATGTATGTCACATGGCATTACATGTCACTCACATATTAGCATGTCACTCAAGTCACATGCTATGTAGTATATGTCACCCACATACTGTCATGTGATATTAACATGTAATGCACATGACACATATTTCATAAGAGACCCATGACAATAAGACATAACAATCACGTGAACTTAAACAAAAATCATGTGTCAACATATTAGAATTAGCTGCTAATCATGTGAGACTCATGTTGAATCACATAAAAATCATGTGACAGTCATGAGAGAACCATGTGATGAACATGCTACTGACACGTGAAGACCACATTGTGTCATACAAATGATATACTAGCAACATGTGGGTGATGTGAGCGACCTGCGAGTTGCTGAGCAGCATGATGACCTGTGAGCAGCACCCTAGACTTGATGTGAATGACCTGACCGCCATGGCCTGATCATGATGCCATCACCTAGCATGACTCCAGGCGCCACACCACCACCTACCACGTCAATGGGTGAATACCACCTGTCATACCTCCAGGTGGCACTCCACCACTGGCCATGTCTCCAAGTGCCATGCCGGCACCTGCTATGCCTCCTGGTGGCATGCCTCCTGTTGCTATGTCTCTGAGTGCCACTCCACCACTTGCCACATCTCCCAGTGCCATGCCTCATGGTCCCATATTTCCTGGTGGCACCACCTTGTGCCACATCTCTGGGTTCTACACCAGCACCAGCCATGCCTCTCGGTGCAACACCAGCACCTGCCACCTCTCCCAGTGCCACCCTACCACTTGCAACACCTCCAGGTGCCACACTTGCCACTCTCCCAGTGCTGCTCTACCACTTACACCACCTCCGGGTGCCATGTCTCCGTATCACACCCTAGTCACATGTCCCATTGCCACACCACCAGGTGCCATGTCTCTGAATGCCACATGTATGGATGCCAAGCCAGCACCAATCACAGCTTCCAGAGTCACATCTCAGGTGCCACAGCTCCTGGTGCCATGTCTTCCGATGCCAGTACTTGCTATGTGTCCTGGGAGCCACGTCAGCAACAGCATGTCTCCCAGTACCATATCTCTGGATGCCACATCTCCTGGTGCCACACGAGTACCTGCCATGTTTCCCAGTGCCATGCTAGCAAATGCCATGTCTCCTGGTGCCATGCCACCATCCACCATGTCTCCTGGTGCTATGCTTACATGGCCATGTCTCCCAGTGGCACCCCAATGGGTGCTGTGCCAGCAACTGCCACATTTCCTGGTGTCACATCTCCAGGAGCCACACTATCACCTGCCATGTCTACCAGTACCTGCCATGTCTACCAGTACCATACCACTTGGTGCCATAACTCTGGGTAGGCCCTATTTTTCACTTAGTTCATAGACAATTGATAAGAATAAGGTCCAGATAGCCCTAGAAATTTGTACAAATTCCATGTGAGACTGCACGTAACCAGTCATCAAATGTGTTTCCATGCAAATCTCATTGATCACAAGTCTTCCATTTCACAAAATGCGAATGTTTGGAGTAGGCTGATCATGACTGGTTGAGGAAAACTAACTCAGCATTGTGGTTGGTTGGCACACTCCTGGAGAACACAGCCTGCATCTTTCACTTCCCTGAAACTTACTACAAAGCCTATAGGAGGTGATCTGTTCAGGGAGGCAGTCATCGTTCTGTGTTTGTGTGCTAGGGGATGGAGAGCAGTGGAGACACATGCAGATGTGAATCCAGACCTTCTAGTCTGTCACATGGAAGAGCAGGCTGTGGGCTTGCTTCCTGCTATTCCCAGCCCATTCCCCTCCTGAACATTCCTCTGCCTCAGTTCTTCACTCTTTGTTTTCTTTCATTCCTTGTTCTTGTACTTCTTACTTAGTTTCTCATTTGTTTAATCCAGAAAATACACTGTTTGCTCAACAACTGCTCCTGTTTATCAATGTTATGATATTAATCACTGCTAGGCACGCACCTCAGCTGGCCTGCTCACAGTGCAGAATCGCTTTCCACGCGGTTGATGGATTATCTGTCGGACCCAGGCAGGGACTGGAGATGTTCCTTCAGTTAAAACTCTTTTAATTAATCTTCTCCACTCACTATTACCTTACAGGACAAAACATTCAAGGAAATCTACATTTATGGAATCTTAAAACTAGCAGAGAAATTGGGAAACAATCAAGCTGCAACTCCTTACTGCTTAGGCTATAAAAACACAATCCCAATGGGTCAGGAGCCTGGCAGATTATAAAAAATGACATGGAACAACTCCCAAATTCCCAGCTGCGAGGTCCTCTTTCCATTTCACTTTGCTGCCCCTGCGATTTGCCACCAGACAATACTGTTATCTTTTTGCCTAATGACTTTTTATTTACTCAAACTACTAAAGGTTATGTGGGTAGACAGGAATGATCACAGAATCAGCTGAGATTATGCATGCAGAAGGCCTCAGAACTATGAGGTGTTATATAAAAATTCAGTTTTTACTTGACCTCATGATTTTTTTTGAGTTGAAAACTAACGTAAAGCTCACTTAGTTCAGGGACTTTAAAGGGTGCCACAGAAAAGGTCACAGACTCTAAAGGTCCTAGCTTACCTCTTATTCTTTGTCAAGACATCTGTTTTTCAATCTGGAATATTTTAGCAACTTCCTCTCAGGCTTGGTGTTTTGACATTCCATGAATTTTTCTTCATTATTATCAAAGGGACTGCATCAGTCTTTCTATACCTGAGTCCCTCTTTAGCTTTAGACAATTTGCATAGTACTTCTTAAATAATTTCCTGCCTTCTTTTCTCAAGGATCTCCTTCTAGAATTTCTATAAGTCCAATACTAGCCAATATCTAATAAAAATATTCTTAAATCACTCTATTATTGTAATATGCTCATTTAAAGCTAAAAGCGACGTAACTGTATCAAGATATAAATATTTCAAATCTAATCCAAATTTCTTAAGAATATGTGCCAACAATGGCTTGGATTAAGTAACTGTGTTTTAAGAAAAGAAATGGCAATAGAATAAATGTGTTATTTCATTTACCTTACCTTTTCCTATTTTCCTCCCAAGACACTTTAGATCCCACTGGTGAATTATTTCAAAATTAACACATGGTATCTTGTACCCACACAGTCTTTGATCAAACAAATGCATATCTAGAGTCATGCTCATTTGCTTCCTTAAGACTGGGAAGAATGCAGGGTACTGAGCTCAATAAGATGCCAAAGACTTAAAATCATGATCACACAAAACAGCTCTACTCTTATAGACACTCACAGACCCATTTAGACAGCCTAAGAATACATGAACTCTTCCAAGCCCAGCCTTTCATTTCAACTTGTTGTTAGGTGGGAGGAAGGCAGAT
This sequence comes from Tupaia belangeri chinensis, assembly GCF_000334495.1. NCBI lineage: Eukaryota > Metazoa > Chordata > Mammalia > Scandentia > Tupaiidae > Tupaia > Tupaia belangeri. The sequence goes on along the minus strand of NW_006159519.1, from coordinate 430,902 downwards.
GAGGTATCCAAACAAGAACTCAATGGAGCATGAAAGAGGATGACTCTGTCTTAACTCTCCCCGTCATCCTCCCCTAACCTGCAGGGAAGGACAGTGGGCTTTGACATATTTAAATGTCTTAGGTCTCATTTCAATGCATCAGCAGGTGACAGCAGGACACAGCTAACTTTGACTTTACCACATCTTATGTTGCACCCTAAGCATGGAGGGGGAGCCCTCCATGGGGCTGTGTCTAGTGAAGCCTCCACCATCTCATTAGTCCAATGAGTGGATCCTATGTACCCCCACAGGGGTCATTCTAGAGCAGTTCAAAGACATCACAGATCAGGATTTCTTCAGCAAAGACAAAAACTGAACAGTGGCCAAGAGGAGGCATCACTAAGATCTGAAAACGATCTACTTTAGAACTAAGGCCTAATTCTGTCAAAACACATTTAAAGGATAGATGCATAACTCACACAGAGCCCACATTAGAACTGTGCATTTAGTTCATGCTTCCAAAAGCCACGAAGTTAATAACTATTTCAGTTGGTGGTGCTTGCTATTAGAATAATAATCACAATAGCTTTCCATACAAATGACTTGATTTTAATGACTTTGCAGCTTGATCTGAGCACAGAAACCCTGTCAATACAGTCAAAGCACCCTGGTGGTTATGAACTTGGGAAGGAGTACTGACACCTGCCTTTTCGTTGTTTTATAAATAATTATTCAACTTACTTCACTAAATATTGACTTAAGGCTTAACTCCAGCAGGCATGGACTAGGGCACCTCAGGGAATAAAGAGCTAGCCACACATCTGTATAAGCTTTGCAATAAACCCAAATTGATTGGCACAGCAAACTTGTAAGTTTGTTATCCAGGATTATTGCCTCCGTGAGGTAGAAAAGGAAAGTGAGGCCTGAAGAAGTAAAGAAAAGCCTCACAAGTGGCAAATGCTGAAGGAGGAAGGCAAGAGAGGGCACGTCATTATCTGCAGGGAAGCTGGGTAGAGAAAGCCAGCTAGTCATTTGGGAAAACTGAGATTTCAATAGGGAGGGACATGGGGGTGTAAGGGAAGACCTGCTTGAAGGTGGACATCCTACGCAGAAGACCAGGTGAGCCAGGAAGCAGAGTGTGCAGTACAATAGTTGATAAATTAATTTCCTTAAAATATAACAAGTTATATTGTTATATGGGCTGGGGAAGGGCAAGTCTGCAGCCTAGGGTGGTAAGTCTTAGACATACGGAAGTCGGCAGAGGGTGGACGAAGGTGACCCTACTGAGCACTGTAGAGCCTCAGGCTAGAGAGGGTAATGTGGCAGCAACTATGGCTATGGGTACATGCCATTATTATTTAGGTATTGAACATATTTTATATGGGGTTGTTGGGAAAATCATGATGTATTTTTTTCTATGCAATGTCAATACAGTCAAAGCACCCTGGTGGTTATGAACTTGGGAAGGAGTACTGACACCTGCCTTTTCGTTGTTTTATAAATAATTATTCAACTTACTTCACTAAATATTGACTTAAGGCTTAACTCCAGCAGGCATGGACTAGGGCACCTCAGGGAATAAAGAGCTAGCCACACATCTGTATAAGCTTTGCAATAAACCCAAATTGATTGGCACAGCAAACTTGTAAGTTTGTTATCCAGGATTATTGCCTCCGTGAGGTAGAAAAGGAAAGTGAGGCCTGAAGAAGTAAAGAAAAGCCTCACAAGTGGCAAATGCTGAAGGAGGAAGGCAAGAGAGGGCACGTCATTATCTGCAGGGAAGCTGGGTAGAGAAAGCCAGCTAGTCATTTGGGAAAACTGAGATTTCAATAGGGAGGGACATGGGGGTGTAAGGGAAGACCTGCTTGAAGGTGGACATCCTACGCAGAAGACCAGGTGAGCCAGGAAGCAGAGTGTGCAGTACAATAGTTGATAAATTAATTTCCTTAAAATATAACAAGTTATATTGTTATATGGGCTGGGGAAGGGCAAGTCTGCAGCCTAGGGTGGTAAGTCTTAGACATACGGAAGTCGGCAGAGGGTGGACGAAGGTGACCCTACTGAGCACTGTAGAGCCTCAGGCTAGAGAGGGTAATGTGGCAGCAACTATGGCTATGGGTACATGCCATTATTATTTAGGTATTGAACATATTTTATATGGGGTTGTTGGGAAAATCATGATGTATTTTTTTCTATGCAAAAATGTGTCATGACTTTTCCAATAACCCAAATAGTTACAAAAAGTACTGATACATGAAATAGGATGGAAGAAGGGATATTCAACTCCAGGAAGCAGGGGTGAGGCTATCAATAACCCAATGAGCAAGGAGGAAATGCTAGATACAAGGAGGTTTCCCTGAGGAATCTGGTCAGGTTTCTCATAATATTCTCAGAGATAAGACTAAAGAAACTGGTTATAGCTTATACCCAGCTTTCTCTGAAACACAGCAGTTATGCAGGGCACTGGTACCAGCCTGAAGGGTGATGGCTAATAGACCAGAGGTGATGAGTATGCACAAGGAGACTATGAATCTGGTTACCCCAAGGAGACCATGCCAAGGCAGGGGCCCCTGGGACCAAGGAGGGTAGGAGGAGCTTCTGTCCTTCCCACCTGTCATCATCTTGGGCACCAGGCCCACAACTTAGCATAGTGCTGCAAGGTACTGGCAGAGCCAGGTGCATCTCACAGGGCTTTGAGGCTGACGCTAGAAGGACAATCTCGGCTTCCAACAACAGCCCAAGCTTCATCATAATAGGGAAGAACTGGAAACCATTCCCCTGGCAGTGAGCCTCAAAGGGATGTGTGAACACACTAAGGAGAAGATGCTTCATGGAAGTGTTTTGTTGTTGCTGAAATGATCAACATAAAAACTAGGAACTCAAGATTGTCAGCTCTCTCTAAACTTAGGTGGTCACTGATAGTTCATAAAATATGTCATAGTAGGAGAAAAATTGTGGGTGTCATCATGAAATACACGGAGACTAATACTGGAAAGTGGCATAAAGAATGACAGCTAGTTACTTAAGATATTAATAACCAGTCAATTTGCAGACTTACAAACTATGGCACTTACTAAAGATGATGGAGCTCTTCCATAGACAAGGAAAGCTAACAGAGCTAGGGGACAGCATGAGATAAAACCGGAGGTAGGAGCCCATCTGTACATGGTACACCTTAGCTAAACCTTGTTCCCTTTTGGAACGGAAGCTTCATTTTTGCATGATTCTGGTCCTGGGGCACCTGGATGACCTTAGGAGGGAGTATGAATACATGAAGGCATTCTCTGTGGCCTCCTTGACTGGGATATGATGCTGACATGGTAAAAGGGGATGCAGAGCATGAGAAAGTCCTCACAGGAAAGAAGTACCTAATCCCGAGAGCCAAGAGTGTGGCTAGTAAGAAAGGATAATAAAAAGTTAATGAAGTAGAAAGTCAAGAAAAACATGCAAGCATGAGGGAACTTAACCTATTATAAAGATGTCTTCTGTCTGTTTATTTATTTACTTGCCGGAGGAAGATAAAGAAACAGAGAAAGATAGGAGGAGAAAGCATCCCTCAATGGAGTGTGGTCATGCCACAATCCTTTCTCCTCTATTTTCCCATCCTGTTGGGATTTTAGGCATGTAGGCACACATACCTGGCATGTTTTTCCAGTCACTGGGACTGGGAGTTGAACCACAGTCAGCATGTTGGATCCAGCTTCCTTAACTACTAGGCTAGAGGGCTGGCCCTAAAGATGTTTTTTAAAATTCACCAAGGAAAAATTAGCAGATAATCCAATAAAAGGTATTCAATTTTAAAAGATAAATGAGCTTTTAAAAAAAACGATGGACCTATATTTTGCTTTTCCTAATAAAATATATTTAAGATGGGCCAAATATTTCATGTAAAATATACAAAATTAAGGAATCATAAAGGGATGATTTATGTACTTATTATTATAGCTGTTTTTTGGTTGTTCTTCCAAAAATTGCCATTTCTGCTTGGCTTATTCTACTGTGACCTTTTCTTATAGATTTGTAATAACTTGTTATATTTTAAGGAAATTAACTTATCAACTATTGTACTGCACAAATATCATATTCTACTTTGTTCCTTTGTTTTTCAACCTCATTTATAGTGTCCTTTGCCATCAAGAAATGATAAGTTTCTTCAGTCAGATATGTCATTTATAGCTATTAGACTTAGAAATAATTTCTATGATGAACAATTTTTTTTCACCTGAAAATATGAGATATGTTATTCAAAGAATTAACTAAAATTGAGAAGACTGAAGATTCCCAGGCTATGGAAGAGAAATGCTTTTCTTAAAATGCCTTCAGGAACGTACTTTGGGACAGCTTCTAAAAGACATTGCTAATGTGCTTTGACATTTAGAAACATTCATACTTTCTGGCGTAATAGTCTCACTTCCAAGAATTTACCTTCAGAAGTTAATCAGACCACCTGCAATAGTGTTTATGTACAAAGACGATTATCACAGCACTGTGGAAACTTCTGGATGTTTATCAATTGGTGGGTGTGTGGGGGCTAGTTATAAACCAAGTCGTTTTCATGAAACAGATTTTAGTCTTTTGAAAACTGATATAAATATATCTATACGCACTAAAAAAGAAAAAAATTTCCATACTAAGAGTAAAGAGTAGTCTATAATACAACATAAATTGGGTTGTCAAAAAAGTCCTCAGGTTTTTTTTTAAAAAAAAAGAATTATTTATTTATTTGTTTATTTATTTATTTTTTAATTTGACCAGAGAGGGATAGAGTGAGAGACAGAGAGCGAGAAAGAGGGAGAACAAGAAAGCAAGCCACCAGGTCTTGGACTTGAACTACGGTTGGCCTTGTAGGATCCCAGCGCCCTTAACCACCATACCACCTGCCAGTCCCTCATAACGTATATTTGCATAGAAAAACCTAAAGAAACATGTCATGACTTTTCTGATGATCCAATACAATATGGTACAATTTCTATAAAATCTGTATGTATATATGCAATATGAACACATAGAAAACTATAAAGGTGTTTCCTTCAGAGTCTCTGACTAGTAGTCAGGGGAGATATTTCACTTCTTGTGCATCTTCTGTAATACTTGACATCTCTGTAAGAAGTATTTCTGTAGTCAAATAAAACAAATACTCTTTTGTCTTAGGGAGGAAAAAAAAAAACCAAAACCCCCCAAAATTCAAGAATGAGAGTATACAGAAAAGGAAGGCCCTTCTGTCCTAAGGATTGTCCTGTTTTTAATCAAAATCGAGGCTGCCATTTCTGTGTACAATTGTAAATGTGGAGTTGCTGTGTAGAGCTTCTAGGTCTTGACCTGCCACCTAGGTAGACAGGGGCTGTCCTCTGGGCTCTGAGGATAAGGACAGCTGCTCTGGTCACTGTGAGGAATGTGGCGGAGGTGAGGCACTTGCTCCTGGTGCACTCCAGTCTGACTTTGGGGCTGTGGCAAATATGACTCAGTTCGCTTCCTTTCAAATGACAAGTGCTTGCTAATAAGAGAGGGAAGGACGAGTGCAATCAAGAAGGGGGAAATGGAAGAGGGCGGCTAATGAGAATATCTACTTTAATTAAGGAACTAAAAAGAGGAGATTAAAGTGCAGAAAGTGGTGGTCATAAGTGTGTTTCAGACTAGGTAAATGTACTCCAGACTGTTGTGAATTAAGATCACCTGTGTGTTCAAGAATGCATACGCAAGACAGCAGGCTCAACGGCTGGGCTCACCGGAGAGCTAAAATTGAAATTGTGAGACCATAGTTACAATTCTGTTTCTAAGGAGACGGGGGGTGGGGGGGCGTTATTAAGGCTGGTTTCTATCTGTTGCAAAGCTGAATTCTTGGTTGAGCTACTCAAATGTGTTTGACAAAAGTGGGGCAAAAAGGAAGAAACAGGAAGGATGGTGATTGAGCCGTAAAAGATACAAATGCAAAAGGTGAAATTTTGTTATAAAATTAATGTGACAGGAGGCAGACTGAACACAGAACATTCACACTGGGAGGGCTGATGAAAACAATGACGGTCCACTGGGTTTAAAAGAGGGGTTGGTTGAGAACGTTAGAAATTTACAAAAGAAATGTAAAGAATAGTTTCCGTTACAATATAAAATAAATCATTTATTGGAGTGACATATAATGGTTTCTTGCCAAAGAAAATCAGTTTTTATAAAATCCGGAACTCACAAGAGTGGAAATGCAGCATTAAATTCAGTTTCCAATGTTGGTCTCCTTTACTTGAGTCACAGTGATAGTTGAAGTATGAAAAGTACACATCCTGTCAATCTTGGTGAGGCATCTCAAGGTTGGTGTGTGGGAATGAATATGCTCAACTGTTAATGATGGTGTAGTTCTATCTAATGTGTTCACGTGTGTTTCTCATATGTTCACATCTGCCAGTGAGGAGTGGATTGCACTGATGGGGTAAATCATAGGATGGTCAATGCTGCCTAGGGTCTGAGTACTCAAATTCTCATTAAACTCTGCTCTACACAGAGTACCATGAAGCAGAGAGAGAAAATGTCTTGCGATTGACATTTTATGAAATCGAAGGCAAGGAGAAACAACCTTTAAAATTCAATGTAGAGGAAACAGTAGATGGCATAATGATTATATCACTGGACTCTCATGTAGTTGACCATGGTTCGAGTCCCAGACCCAGCAGCTTAAAACTCATGCCAGGTGTGTGTGCGTGCATGCCCAAAAATCCCAACAGGAGAATGGAGGAGACAGGATTGCAGCATGGCCATCTCCCTGAGGGGTGATTTCTCACTTTCTGACTTTCTGTCTCTCTGGCAAGAGCACACACCCTATAGCAAAAATCTCTCTCTCTAAAAAAAAAAAAAAAAAAAAAAATAAATGCAGATGCATGTAGATGTTTAGAGAATGGAGTTCAATCCTGTGGTTAGAGTCTAGTTGACCAGTTTGCCATAATTAAATCCAAAAAAGATGTTCTCTCCACATGGAACATGAACTTCTTCATAACCAGAGCCAGTCACATGAATCTCATTTGGCTCCCGATAGCTTACAAAAGACTTTCAACAGCTTCTACTTTATCTCATCTGGCTCTCACTCTATGTCAGGCACCACACTGGGAGGGACTGGTGCAAAGATGGAAAAACACACCCAGCACCAAGGCCCTTCTGAAACCAAACTTTGTCCAAACACCTTCACCTCTATGTGGTGACTTCCACCTCAGGTCAAAACCACCTCCTCACAAGGAGAGACACAAACTACCATCTTGTCACCTCATCTACCCAAGGAAGTCAGAAACCCAGGTGGCACAGATGCTCCCCCTTCACTTCACCTGGGGAAACGTCACCACATCTGAGGACTTAGGCTGGGGAAACTTCAAACCATCTTGTTCCCTCCGGCTCTCACGTGGCTCAGTTCATATCCCTTTTGACTGTGCCCAAAGTTGTCACGTTTGGATCAAAGATCAGTTTGAGCCACTCCCTGGACATGCACGCATATGCACCTGGCGTGAATTTAAGCCACCAGGTACAGGACTCGAACGGCAGTCGACTGCGTGAGGGGTCCAGTGACATAGCCATTAGGCCAACTGCTGGTCCCAGGATCCAGATATCTTAACCACCAAGCTGCAAGCTGGCCTGTGACTTGTTTCTTGATCAGTTACTGGGGTCTGGCACCACATGGCTGCATGGAAGATCCAAGCTTCTCCTTCCAAAGCCCTGGGAACTTTGGTCCAAAATTACCATCATTCACTTGCCCTAACAACCTGCTCAGCCTCCACCAGGCTGGGAAGACATTGCTTCACTCCCAAATGCAGCATGTTTCACTTGAGAGGCCATCTTCCGAGGCTCCCTTCTACTTTTTGACTGGCTCATGTTTGGAGTCAGTCCAGATCACTTGCCCCCTGCACTGCCTTCTTCAGCACTTGCAGGAAGACCTCCTTGGTGGTCTTATAATAAGTCTATGACTTATTCTCTAGATGGCCTACCAACCTCTAGCATGACGAAGACTCTCCCAACCAGGTGAGTTCTTACAAAGCTAGGCCCTCTTTGCCAAATTTATATTCTTGGGCTCTAAGTGTATTGCCCAACAAAACACTTAGCTATTTAATAAATTGAATTAGTCACTGAACTTGATTACTCTCTGCACTTTCAAAATGGGTATGATGTAGCTCAGAAAACTCAATGTGCTGAGACTTAATCTAAAAAGAATGATTTAATTGAGAAGTAGGG
>NW_006159519.1:406398-422574 GCF_000334495.1 Tupaia belangeri chinensis | reverse complement strand
AGAATGATTTAATTGAGAAGGAGGGAAAGGTAACTATTAGAAAATGGACTTCAAAGAGAACAACTGCAATTGAACAAGATTGAAAAGGTAAAAGCTGAGCTTCCTGGCAGCCAAAGCAAAAATATCATCAATGAGCTATAGATTCCTATCTATTAAGAAGTATATCAGTTCATGAAAACCAAAGCAATTTTCCCACACTGAGCTCTAATGGGGATCTTTCGCCTGGATTTTCATATAAATGTTAGTGACTACACAGTGAAAGAGGAACAAGATTTTAAATTACAGTTTCACTAAAAGAAGCAAAAAAGGAAAAACAAGAACAAAAACCACTACAACACTCCCATGTTTTTAGTTAATCTATGATAAAAGGTGAATGTAGAAAATGAAATTTCAAGATGATATTTTATGGAAAGATGCTTACTATGATCCAAGTGTACCATTCTTTTTATGATCTGAGTTTATATGTAGTGTTTTCCTTTAACTAGACTCACCAATATTGGCAGCCATCCCACATACTTATCAACACCCAAGGTAGACTTTTGGCTGGACATTGAAAGCTTGCTAACATACCAATTTAGCTAGGGAAGGAAGACATGTTGGGGACACTGTTGATATTTTCTTCTAAAAATTAAATTATGCAACTTTTTTTCCCAATTTTTCCAGAGGGTGCACACACTTGATGAAGAGAGACAGAGACACAGGTAGAGAGAGAAAGTGGGAAAGCCCCTCCATGAGGTATAGTCATGCGGCAATACCTTTTGCATTTCTCCCTCCTTTTGGGATTTTGCACACACTGCACATGCGCCCAGTGTATTTTTCAAGCCATTGGGTCCAAGTTTTAAACTGTGCAGTAGGTTATGTAGGATCCAGATATCTTTTTTTAAAAAAAGAGGTTTTTGCTATAGGGTGTGTGTGTGCTCACCAGAAAGACAGAGACAGAGAGATAGAAAGTGAGAAATCACCCCCAGGGGGGATGGCCACATCGCAATCCCTTCTCCTCCGTTCTCCTCTTGGGATCTTGGGCATGCACGCATATGCACCTGGCGTGAATTTAAGCCACCAGGTACAGGACTCGAACGGCAGTCGACTGCGTGGGGGGTCCAGTGACATAGCCATTAGGCCAACTGCTGGTCCCAGGATCCAGATATCTTAACCACCAAGCTGCAAGCTGGCCTGTGACTTGTTTCTTGATCAGTTACTCCCAAACAAGCTTTTAATATCTGGAGGAAGGGTGTTGCACTTTCTAATTAGTAGCTCCTATCTGTGAGTGTCTCCACGAGGAGTCAGCTGAAGCTCTAGAATCCTGCAATATAGTTCATGCAGGAGATGACTTGATTAGACAAACGTTACTAATTATCCCAGCTGCCTTGGAGCAATTTTAATATCATGGCAATAGATTATATAACTTCACATAGGGCAACATTCCTATGGATATGCCAAGACAGTGAGCAAATAATGTTCCTGCCAGATAAATGAGTTAACATGCTAAATAGGGTTGTTTGGCATTTTCCACAGAAAATCTGCCAAAAGGGATGGCTTGCTTTTGGTATAATCTGTAGAGGGTTGTTCTATCAGTAACAGGCCAAAGGTTTACCAGTTTCTTGAGAACAATACACAACACCACATCAACAAGAGAAGCCATATGCAAGGAGGGCAGGTAGGTACCTGTTTGCATCTAACATGGGACCGCCTGACTGAAACCCATCAACTTAGAGGAAAAGTCCTCCAACCATGTCCACCATGATGTCATCCCAGATTAAATTTAGGTTTAGCAATTCTACTTCCTTTTCCTACAGCTTTCTCCTCCCTGATCCTAACAAACTAAAAGCCTAAAAAAAATTAAGAATCTGTATTTGTTATATTCAAAGGTTACCCAAAGAATGAAATAAAGACAGGACAGAGACTAAGACAAACAACTGACATGTAGGTCTCTTCATTTGGATTTCTGGCCACAGAAATCCTGCCTTGATCACAAATGCACACTGGCCCAAGAAACAACTGATTAACAGTTAATAAACACTGATTTTGATTTTTCACAAGATAAAAAATATAGTCATGGTCTAATGGAGCTCAGGGCAGACAGATGTGAAGATGGGGTGCACAGAAAGTGTCACTAAGGGGTGTCCCACACTGGACATCCTGGAGAGGGAGGAGCAGCTGAGTCTCAGAGGCCAGGAGCACTATGACGAGTCCAGACTGGGTTTACACTCTAGGTTTTCCGCCCACTACCAGGGGGATTTGGGGCCTGTGGGAATACATGTGAGTCTGCAATGGGGTTGTACCTACAGAACAGGGTTGCACGGAGTCCTGAGGGAGAACATGTGGGAGGTGGCTGGCATGGTGACTGAAGCACAGAAGTAGAAAAGGCAAAAATGAATCAGTCCTTCTCTCCTACAGTTTTCTAGAAGTTACTTTTAATTGATTTGTTGATCCTGGGTATTCAAAATGAAAGTCAATGACTGCAAGTGCTTCTTTGAAAAATAGTTAACAATTTATTTTTTCTTTCTCAGTATGTATGCTCATGTTCTTTTGCTCAAAATTATAACTGAGAAGATTTTAAAACCCTCCCTTCTCACCTCTTTGATGTCTATACTTTGTCCTCACATCCACCCTTAGAGGTGGCCTGAAAGACTGAAGGTCATGGATTGTCTCTTTCTATCTCAGGCTCCTAACAGTCTTCAGCCCCCCGAGGAATGCAACAGAGGCCTCACTGGGCTCTCACCCCAATCCTGACACAATGCTGCTTAGTCCTTTCTCTTAATAGTCTTTCATCTTGGAGGACAGATGTAGGAAACATGAGTAAACAGTGGTGATGAATACTTTTCCTTCCTTTTTTTAGATTTTCATAGTTTTCCTTGTAGAGGTCTTTGACATTGGTTATTTATTCTTAGGTATCTTATACTTTTTGTGGCTATGGTAAATGGGATTACTTTCTTCAGTTTTACCTCAGTCTACTTGCTGTTCAGATATAAAAATGCTATAGATTTTTGTATGTTGATTTTGTATCCTGCCATCTTACTGTATTCATCTATTATTTTCAAGAGTTTCTTCATGGATATCTTTGAGTCTTCTCTGTATTCAGTCATGTCATCTGCAAGTAGAGATAAATTCACCTCTTCTTTCCTTATTTGGATGCCTTCTATTTAATTCTATTTTCTGATTGCATTGGCTAGGACTTCCAGCACTATGTTGGAAAGGGGTGGAGAAAGTGGGTCACCTTGCCTTGGACTAGTTTTTAGTGGAAAAAGCTCTCAACTTTACTCCATTCAGAATGATGTTAGCTATGGGTTTTTCATAGATGGCTTTTACTGTGTTGAGAAATGACCCTTCTATGCCGATTTTGCTGAGATTCTTAATCATGAAGGGATGTTGTAGTTTATCTAATTTTTTTTCTGCATTGATTGAAATGATCATATGGTTTTTATCTTTCTTTCTGTTAATATGGCATATTACATTTATGGTTTTGCATATGTTGAACCACCCTTGCATCCCTAGAATAAAGCCAATCTGGTCGTAATGTATAATCTTTTTTATATGATGTTGGATATGATTTGCTAGTATCTTGAGAATTTTTGCATCTATATTCATCAGAGATAGTAGTCTGTAGTTTTCCTTCTTTGTCATGCCCTTATCTGTTTTTTTTTCCCTGAAATTAATATCTAGTTTAATTTCATCATGTTTGGAGGAGATGCTGGATATAGTTTCTATGACTTTGAATCTGCTAAGGCTTGTTTTGTGTCCTATCATGTGGTCAATCTTGGAAAAGATTCCATGTGGAAGTGAGAAAAATGTATATTTCATGGTTTTTGGGTGTAAGGTTCTATAGATGCCTGTCAAGGTCATTTGATTTATGCTATCATGTAGATCCTGTATCTCTTTGCTTATTTTTTTTGTCTAGATGATCTGTCCAAAGGAGACAGTGAGGTGGTGAGATCCCCAATAATTAGTGTATTACAGTTTATCTCTCCTTTTAGATCTAGCAGTATTTCCTTCATATACTTGGGTGTTACTGAGTTGGGTGCATAGCTATTTATAAGTGTTATAGCTTCTTGATAAATTAACCCTTTTACTATACAATGGTTTTCTTTGTCTCTTCTTATAGTATTTGTCTTAAGACTATTTTGTCTGAAATCAGTATTGTAACTCCAGCCCTTTTTTAGTTTCCGTTTGCAAGGAATACCTTTTTCTAGCTCACACTTTCAGTTTATGTATGTCTTTATCCATGAAGTGTGTTTCTTGTAGGCAACAGATTGAGGGTTTTTGTCTTTTTTTTTTTAATCCATTCATCCAGTCTATGTTTCTTGATTAGAGAATTTAATCCATTAACATTCAACATTATTATTAATATTTCCAGACTTGTCCCTACCAGTAAGTTAGCCATTTTCTTGGTTGTTTTTTGTTCTCTTCCTTCTGTCTGCTCTTTCTAATTTTCCCTATAGCACTCCCTTCAGAACTTCTTGAAGAGCTGGCCTGGTGTTAGTAAATTTTTTCAGGCTTCGTTTATCTGAGAAAGGTTTATCCTTGGGACCGCGGGGATGGTGTAATGGTTACATCATAGGATTCCCATGATGTAGACTGTGGTTCAAGTCCTGGACCCAGTGACTTATCTCTCACCCCGGGCATGTGTGTGTGCATGCCCCAGAACCCAAGAGGAGAATGCAGGAGAAGGAATTGTGGCGTGGCCACCCCCCCACCCCTGAGGGATGATTCTTCCTTTATCTCTCTCTTTCTCTCTATCTTTCTCTTCTCCAGCAAGTACATGTTCCCTATAGCAAAAAATCTCTCTTAAAACCAAAAAAAAAGGTTTTATTTTTCTTCCCATTTGAAGTATAATCTTGCTGAGTATAGTAATCTTGGTTGAAACTGTTATTCATTAAACACTTTGCATATATCTTCCCATTCTTTCCTTCCTTACATTGTTTCCTCTGAGAGGTCCAATGTTAGCTTGATGGGATGACCTTTGAAGTAACTTGACATTTTTCTCTTGCCAGTTTTATAATCTTGTCTTTATCTGTGGTTTTGGCCAATCTAGCTATGATGTGCCATGGAGTGGATCTTCTTGGGTTAATTCTATTTAGAATCTTTTCTATTTCTTGGGTCTGAATGTTTGAATGCTTCTCTAGGCTTGTAAAGTTTTCTTCCACAATTTCATGAAATAGATTATCAATTACCTTATTAGTTTCTTCATCTTTTGGGATACCAATTATTCAGATGTTTAGGCATTTAATGGTATCTAGTACTTCTTAATTATTATCCTCTTTTTTTGCTATCTTTTTTCAATCTTTTTTGTGATTTTACTAGGTCAGAGGTTTTGTCTTCTACATCTAAGATTTAATCTTCCGCATGATCTAATTTACTTTTAATACTTTTGAGGGAGATTTGATTTTCTGTATTACAGCCTTCACCACTACTAGTTCTGTTGATTCTTTATGGTGCTGGGAAAACTGGGTATTCACCTGCAGAAAGATGAATCCGGACCCCTATTTGTCACCATTAATAAAAATAAACTCAAAGTGGATCAAAGATCTAAACCTAAGACATCAAACTATAAAATTACTGGTGGAAAACACAGGAAACTCTGGGAGACATTGGAGCAGGCAAAGACTTCTTAATTATGACCCCCAAAGCATAAGCAATAATCTCCAAAATAGACCAAGTGGTAGTACATCAGATTAAGAAGTTTTTACAAAGCAAAAGACACAGTAATCAGCATGAATCAATAACCCTTGGAATGGGAGAATATTTTTGTAAACTGTACCTCAGATAAAGGATTGATAGCCAAAATACCTAGGGAACTCAAGTGGCTTACCTGAAGAAAAAAAAAAAGATAACCTAATTAAAAGATTGGAAAATTAAGCTAAATAGACAACTCTCTAAGGAAGATATATGACCAGCCAAAAGGCATATAAAAAATGCTCAATATCCCTTTTCATAAGGGAGATGTAAATCAAAACCACAGTGACATACAACCTAACCCCAGTCAGAGTGGCTATGATTGAAAAAGTAAAAAATGAGAAATGCTGGTGAAGTTGTGATGAAACTCTCCTACACTGTTGGTGTGAATATACATTAGTCCAGTCACTGTAGAGAACAATATAGAGATTACTTGAAGACCTAAAAATATTGTAGAACTATCATATGATCCATCTATTCTACTCCTGGGAATCTAAAGGATAGGAAAATGCTCTGTCAGAAAAGTGCTTGCACATCTATGTTTACTGCAGCATTATTCACAACTGCTAAAACATGGAACCAACCCAAATGTCCACGAACAGATGAATGGATTGAAGAAGTATGATTCATATACTCTACGGAATACTACTCAGCCATAAAAAAAAAGATTCTGACATTTGATAGAAAGTGGATGAATATGAAAATTTTACTGTTGAGTGAAGCAAGTCAGGCTATGACAGAGACACTGTATGTATGCACTTAATATACATTGACTGTCCACACTCTGTGGCAGAAACTGAAAGATTAGGGGATATAGGAGCATGAAAAATTGTTATGGATATTGGAGCCAGTGTGGAAAGAGGGTGGGAGAAGGGGGAGAGTGTGAGAAAAGGACTCAAGGAGAAAAACAGAGAGGCAAGACATTTATGGGACACAGAAAGGGATTGTTGTCTGTGGATGGTAGCATGTATAGCACCTTTAACTGGACTGGTGTAAGGTGTTTTCATATTGGGTAATTCACTTTACATGCTAAGTGATATATAGTGATTGAATGTATAAAATAAAATAAATTTTTTAAAAGTGTGGCACATATACTCTATGGACTACTATTCAGCCATAAAAAACAGTGAGATCCTGGCATTTGGTAGAAAGCAGAAAAATATGGAAGATTTACTGCTAAGTTAAGCAAGGCAGACTATGAGAGAGGCATTGTATATCTCCACTCAATATATACCAAATGTCTGCACTCTCTGGCAAAAATTGGAAGATATAAAAACATGGAGAAGAATTGTGGATACTAGAGACAGTGTGGGAGGAGAGTGGGAAATGGGGGAGGGTGAGAGGAAGGGAATCAAGGGGAAAGAGAAGCAAAACATTTAAGGGACACAAAAATGGAAAATTATCTCTTGATAATACATATGATAATACCTTTGACTGGACTAATATGAAGTGTATGTATGCTGAGATAATTCATTATGCATGCTGTTATGAGATAAGTGATTGAGTGTGTAAACAAATAAAATATAAAAAATAAATAAACTTTCTGGAATTAAAAAAAAGAAAGCAAATTGAAACATTTGGAGATGAGCTATATGTTCAAAGGCATTGACATCCACACTTGAATTTGTTTAATAAATTGTTCAAAGCTGTTCTGAAAAACTGAACGATGCTTCCAGTTTGCATGATGTATTAAACTAAAGTAAAAAAGACTCTTGCAGTGGTTGCTGCTTAAAGCAGAGATGGGTGGAGAATGTCTCACAATGTATATAAAGAGTCTGAAGACAGCGCTAGGGAGGCAATGATAAACACATGGGGGTGGAATTCAGTGCAAGGTTAGAGTAAAAGCAAGATTGAGGTGGACAAAGTCAGAAGTCAGAAGTGGGTCAAAACCTCACTGGTGTTAAGAAATTAACTGGCAGAGGGTGCCCACTGTTGCTGTGACTCCAATGACCCCATAAATGGTACCATTGAATTTCCCAGGTTACCACTGCAACTAAAGTGGACTGAATCCTAATTGTATGATTCATCTTTCCTCCTCATCTTAAAGCAGTCAAGCCTGACTCTAACCAGCCCATAAGTGCTGAACAGCTGCTGACGCCAGGCCAACTCAGCTGCCTGCCTGGGGAAGGAGACGACAGGAACAGGCAATAGGATAAAGAACAACTACTTATGGGTTCAGGGATACGTAATCCTGAAGACGGAGTTTTAAAAAACAATTGCCAGAAGATGCATGTATACACCAGTTTTCCAGAGAGATAGCAAGAGAAAGAGAAAGTGGGAAAGTACATAGAGAAGGATCACACTGCACTTCCTTCCCTATTTTCCCCTTCTTTTGGGATTCTGGGCATGTGCACACATGCACCTGGCATGCTTCCTGAGCCACAAGGTCCAGGATGCAAATCATGCAGCTGGTCATGTGGGATCCAGCTTCCTCAACCACTATGCATGGGCAGGCCCAAGAAATAGTTTTTTATAAAAGAAATATTTGTCTACTTGGCAAAAATAGCCTTCCATTTTCTTAAAGAACATAACCTTAGTTTAGTCCTGACAACCAGTTTGGGAAGTGGTATTTGCTCACAGCAAAGAGGGGTTTTCTCATTTTCTCTCCCTCACACATACCTATTTTCAGGGGACAAAAGCAGCAGAGACAACTGTCTATAAAAGCACATGAATGAGAGTCAGTTGGGTACGACTGCATGTGAAAGGCAGAACAGAGCACGAATGGGTCAACCGTGAGCCATAGAATGGGAATGATGGCCAACTACCCAATAGCACATGAATCAGAGCCGACTACACAATGGCACATGAATGAGAGCCAACAAGATACAACAGTGCACGAATGAGGATCAACTATATACCATAGGGCATGAGTGAGAGCCATGTGTATACAACAGCATGTGAATGAGAGCCAATTACACAACAGCACGTGAATGACAGGCAATTGAATGGAACCACTGTACTGTGAGAGCCAGAGCCAACCACGTGTAATAGTACACGGAAGAGCTCACTGTAAGCACTGGCACGTGAATGCTAACTGTACATAACAGCATGTGGACAAGAGCTAAATGTGTGCAACAGCCTGTGAGTGACAGCCAACTGCATGCAATGGCAAAGGCATGAGCCAGCTGTACACAAAGGCACACAAACGAACTATGTCCAAGGACATGTGACCAAGAACAAATTATACACAACAGTGCATGGACAATCCTAGAGTGTTTTCTTATTAAACACATTAAGTGCACAATAAAGTATATTCATCAAAGTAATTTATCTTCATTAGAAAACAGTTAAATTTTCCAGTTAAATAATCTATTTATCTAATAATTGTATTTCAAAGATTTTCAACAGGGCTTGAAAAGATGAATACATTAATCCTTAGTTATCTCATTTTGGGTTTTATGGTTTCTGATCCTTTAATTAGGAAGACAGAAAGATCAATGTAGTAGAAAACCACATTATCTTGATATTCAAATTAATTAAGGTTTATAGTATATAGTTTCTTAGCTTATACTTACGAAAAATCATCTGAGAAAAATTTTACTTGAAAATTTAAAATTTTTCTTAAGGAAGTTGTAAAATGGTCAACTTCGAGGGAAAAACGGTCATTTCATTTTATTTTTTAAATTTGCCACAGAGCAAGTGGACTCACCAGAGACAGAAAGAGATAGACAGAGAGAAAGCATCCCCAGTGAGGTGTGCACATGCCACAATCCCCTCTCCTCCATTTCTCTATCTTGTCTGGATTTTGTACACATGTGCACACTGAGTCTGGGATCACACTGCAAAGTTGGCCATGTTGGATCCAGCAGCCTTAACCACCATACCACCCACCAGCCTCCATTTCACTTTTTTTTTTGGAGAGGTTTTTTTCACTATAGGGCATGTGCGCTCGCCAGACAGACAGAGAGAGACATAGAGACAGAAAACAAGAAATCACCCCCCGGGATGGATGGCCACGCCGCAATCCCTTCTCCTCCATTCTCCTCTCGGGATCTTGGGCATGCATGCACGCGCGCCTGGCATGAGTTTAAGCCACCAGGTCCGGGACGCGAACTGCGGTCGACTACATGGGAGTCCAGCGACACAGCCATTACGCTAACTGCTGGTCCCACAAAATGAATATTTCAATGGGTGAACATTTCTTCCTAGTACAGTTGATAAAATTATAAAATATCTTCAACAGATAATACCACATTTCTTTGTGTCATCAATACTTTGCCTCCCTATTTTTCTTCTAAATGTCTTTCCTCAGACCCTCCTCTTTCACACACACTATACCTGGTATTTACATCTATATACTGTGTTTCTATATCCTTTAGTCAATCAGTTTCAGTCATAGAGTGTGGACACTCGGTATATATTAAGTGGAGAATAATATTTATTTATAAAGATGTTCACTTTTCCTCCCACCCCAACTTTTTACCTTCTGTGTCATCCTCACTGGAGCTGTTTTCTGAATCTGTACAGCTGTTTGTCTCTGGCAAACAGGGAATGTATCCTTCAGGAGGTAAACTTACAGTATAGAGTCGTCTTTTGGACTGGAACTTTGTATCACTATCTGTAAGAAAAAAGGAAAATAACGTGAACTGGTAAATATTATATAATACGATGAGACATTTATTTGCCCTGATTATATCAGCATTGTTTCTTCAACTAAGCTCACTGAAGACATAAAATCAAGTAGCTCAATAAAGCCTAACCACTGTCCATAATACCAATTTTAATAAGCCTAGTATTTTGCTAGAAGAGTAAGTCAGTTATACATCTAGTCAGGGAAAAGCAATGATCTATCAATACAATTATTTAAATTCACATTCAGTTACTTATTATATAAACTTCTGGGTTTTCATAATATGATATAAAGACAGAACTAATTCATCAGTATAAAGTCAAAAATATAAATAGGCCATATAACATACCCCTATTATTACACCATCAATCTCTCATATTTTGGTGAATAGTGTTCTGGAATTTTCTCTGCATATGTGCTGACAGCCTGTCTACACTGTGTATACACAGACATACACAGATCCATGCATAGCTTCATGGGATCATGCCATGCATATTTTATTGTTACACATTTTTATAGGTTTACATTTATATCTTTTATATCGTATGATATCATTTAGTAAATGTATTATGATAAAAATAACATATTTAAGTCCTCATACTCTTTCAAAGGCTTCATAATATTCTGTGCTATGGGCAAATTATAATTGAAACAGTCTCCTGAATCTTGCATGCCGAGATTGACTTTAAATCATTACTATCATGAAGAGTTGCCATGACCTACTTTGGTACACACCCCTTCGCCCACTTGAGCTGTCTAGTTCTTTCAGATAAATTCCTGGAAGGGAATTGCTGGTTTGAAGGTGCACATGCTTTGTACTGGCTCTTCATATTATCACCTAGAAAGGCAATTGTAAGGGGCTCACTATTTCCCATACAGCCTTTTTTTTTTTTTTACTCTTCAACACTGGAGAATATCAATCTTTTTAACATTCGTCTTTTCATATGAAATGTGGCAAATATTGTTACTGCACGTGATGAACACAGGTGGATAGCCTAAGGAACCCTCATGAATAGCAAGCACTTTATTTTATAAACAATGACAAACACTGAATGAATCACTACTACTATATGATAGAATGCGTGACTTTAAGATATTTAAATGTGAGGATATTAAATGTAAAAACCTTGAAACATTTTCCAATTCTTTTGCCGCCAATATATTTTACTTTCTTGAAGCTAGGGTGCCAGAATTCTAGTTCTCACGTTAATTTGATTCACCACAGTTGATTAATTACCATGTCATTCCCTGCTAGAATTGAGGGCAGATGGAGACAGGCTTCTAAGTATACTATCCCCTATCGGGTAACATCAACATTTGATCATTTTTCAGAGAATATTTTTGGAAGCTTTTAATCAGCTAAATCTTTCTTAATAAGAAAGTTAAATAGAACTTAGAAATGTCATTGTTCACTTAATTATTAGGATGAATATAGGAGGTATTAAAGGAGCAAAGCACGCAATGACTCATACGATGGAAAATAATGACACATCGAAGAAAAAGAATTCCGAATGTAACATGCCACAGAGACAATTCCCATCCGTTAAGAAACCACACACTGACTTTAAGGCTGGATCTTCAAGCTATAAATGACAATACTGTGAAGTCAAAAATATCAAGTGCAGGTAGTAGAATATTGCCTTCAGCCTCAGTCTGCTCGTCTGTAAACTAAGTAATCTAGAATAGCTGGCCCTAATTTTTGGTATTCTTTGTGGTAAGAGAGACTTTGCAGCAATGCCATATGCTCCTTGTGTAAGGCAGGTATTACATTCCTTGCTCAGGTATTAACAAGAAAGGGATCAGTTATGCTTTGCTGAGAGGCCACATCCCATTGTCTTTATCTGACATAAAGAGGGCACAGCACTTATGAGCACAGCCCCTCAGTGACCTTTAATCTCCCAGAGTAATAGTTAGAGGCATAGAAATGACAGGTTGGTATCCCACCTCCTGTTGATGAAAGTTGTAAGCACACCCTTAGAAAAAAAAGAAGAGCTGGCCCCAAGTGTGAGAAGAGATAGGATCTGATGAGCTCTTTGGTTATTTTGATTAGCAGGACTCTGTCACTCAGGCTTGATCTACTCCTTCAGTCTCATTTGGAGCTGCAATCCACAGGTTGTACCCCTTCCACCGAGCTCACGCATCATCAACTTGTCTTCCTTTCCAGCCTGGGGCTCTCCATTACAATCACTCCTCTGCATGCTCCTGTCCCCTCTGCTGTGTTCACCTGCTAAAATATATTTCTTTTTGGAGAGGTTTTTTACTATCAGGCATGTGTGCTTGCCAGAAAGACAGAGAGAGACAGAGAGACAGAAAGTGAGAAATCACCCCCGGGGGGATGGCGACACCACAATTCCTTCTCTCCCATTCTCCTCTTGGGATCTTGGGCACGCACGCATACACATGCACCTGGTGTGCGTTTAAGCCACCGGGTCCGGGACTAGAACTGTGATCGACTACATAGGAGTCCTGCAACAAGGACTCTGTCACTCAGGCTTGATCTACTCCTTCAGTCTCATTTGGAGCTGCAATCCACAGGTTGTACCCCTTCCACCGAGCTCACGCATCATCAACTTGTCTTCCTTTCCAGCCTGGGGCTCTCCATTACAATCACTCCTCTGCATGCTCCTGTCCCCTCTGCTGTGTTCACCTGCTAAAATATATTTCTTTTTGGAGAGGTTTTTTACTATCAGGCATGTGTGCTTGCCAGAAAGACAGAGAGAGACAGAGAGACAGAAAGTGAGAAATCACCCCCGGGGGGATGGCGACACCACAATTCCTTCTCTCCCATTCTCCTCTTGGGATCTTGGGCACGCACGCATACACATGCACCTGGTGTGCGTTTAAGCCACCGGGTCCGGGACTAGAACTGTGATCGACTACATAGGAGTCCTGCAACATAGCCATTATGCCAACTGCTGGCCCCTCACCTGCTAAAATTTAAATGCTGGTTGTTATTGAGTCCTCTCCACCGTTAGGCTGCTTCTGGGCAGCAGGGGCTACAGAGAAGCTCATAGCCATGAACTGTGCTCACATCAAGTGCAAAACACATTCTCTTCTTTGCTCTTCAAAAAGGTATTTCAAAGTTCCTCCTCTCTCTCCCCATGGCCCTTGCTTGGTTCATCGTGAAAATCAAAGAAATCAGAGGAGAGTTTCACAGGCATCTACCTACCACACAGCTGTGACTGGAACCTTCATCAGACATGGTATCCCTCAAACTCTACCCTCCTGCCCCCGTCAAGATCATCTCTCTTCCTCCTGACTCATCAGAGACATCTATTTGGCAACTCTTCTCTCTCTTCCTCCCTTTTCCCTTCTTTCTCCATCCTCACCCTCGGTCTTCTTTTCCGTTTCTCTCTCTTCCCACTAATTTGCTCCTTTGATGACAACCTTCAACTCCCTTCTTTCAAATCCTCCAGGAGGGTCTCTTGTCATGGCCATGGTGGCTTCCACTCTTGCTAAACCCACAACAATGATTACTTCTTTATCATGGTCAGCAGTGTTTATTAATTTCTGCCTTCACCGCTCATTCCAACATCCTACCCTCCATGCCCAGGTCCCCTTTTGTTTTTGCTAAAACACACTCTTGATTATTCTCTCAGTGAGAGTCTGGAGGAGGAAAAATCCCTTATGCTTTGTAGCAAGTGACACTGTGGTTGGTCTCTGAATATTTTACTTTAATTAAGATAAATTTAAATTTACATACCAATGAGAACAGTGAGTATTAAAATTAGAACTACAGGTCAACAATTAAACTTCGTGGGCATGTGGGAAGACACAGGTGGCCTGTCCTGCTGTCTCAGTCTGAGTTAGGATCTGTCATCAGGGCTGACGGGCCTATCCTGCCACCTCACTCTGAGTTAGTATCTCACTATCACCTGGGCTGGGTGGCCTATCCTGCCACCCCATTCTAAGATAGGATCCCACTGTCACCTGGGCTAAGTGGACTATCCTATCACCTTACTCTCAGTTAGGGTCTTACTATAACCTTGGCCCAGGTGGTTGCTCCTGCTACCCTCATGCCCCACCCAGCCCCACTGCCTTCCTTCATTATATCCAGTCTACCATGTTCTTTCTGACCTTAAGGAATGGCATCCCAGTGCTTCTGTGGGAAATGCTCTTCATCGGGACATTTCTCATCCTATCGGTTCAGCTCCTCATCTTTCCCCTCAGTGGTCTTCCTATCAAAACTCATCCCTGTGACCCTTCTTCCATGCCCCATCTCACGGTTTTTTTCTAACTAGCAGGTACTCTGGAAATGTCTGCACCTTACCATACACTGGGTACTATTTTGTTTATACATATATATATATTTGCAGTTATTTATTTGTTCAAAGGTTTATCATGTGTCAAACTAGCATGAGCTCAATGTTGGCAGAAAGTGTCTATTTGGCTCATCTACAATCAGCAATTGTCATCTAAATGTTTACTGAGTAAATCAATGACTGATTGATTATTCCAAGTATTGCTTCTATTACACTGTGCTAGACCAGAGACAACAGGTCTGGAGGACTTTCAAAGCTCAAGCTCAACTGCTCCGAGTTTATAAAACCAGGATCTGAAGCATCATTTGGGGAAGGCAAAAACAGCTGTGTGGCCAAAGATAAGTCCAAGCTCTACAGTCACATCTGGGTTAGGGCCCGCATTAATCCTAACTAGGCTTGCAGACTGCCTGAGGACTTGATGACATGGTGCGTGTAGGCACATGGCCCAGCACTGACCATGGCATGCTCATCTGGAG
This sequence comes from Tupaia belangeri chinensis, assembly GCF_000334495.1. Lineage (NCBI taxonomy): Eukaryota > Metazoa > Chordata > Mammalia > Scandentia > Tupaiidae > Tupaia > Tupaia belangeri. Next base: position 407,593 of record NW_006159519.1, on the reverse strand, counting down.
TCAGGAACAATGGGAGAAGCAGCACCACAGTGGAATGAAATTCTGGGGGACTCTCACTGCTAAAACTGCTGGGAGCCAGTTCAGAGTGGCATTCCTAGAGAGATGTGATGCTTACATTGACACACAGAGCCATGACAATGACATGACCTGACAGACTCTGAGTAGGAGGAGAAACACCATCTCCATGGGACAGACTAACTGTCCCAAAGGTATCAGTGGTTCCCAAAGTGAATAAGATTAAATACAATTCCAGCAGAAATCCTAAAGGGTATTTGACAGGCACACATGTCTTTGGTAAAGAATGATCATGTGGTTGAGGACATGAGCTCTTCTGTACATTGTTTTTCCACTTAGATTGTCACTACCAATTAAACATGTTAAACTAATTCACTGCTTTAAGAAGCTTGTAAGGTACTACACTTCTCTGCTGGCTGATGATGGACACAGGAATTATTAGGTCAATTTTAACAAAAACAGTTTTTTCCAGTCTAGTATCTTAAAAGACAATAGTAACAACAATTACTTAAATGTGACAGCACTGTCACTCATCAAAAGAGAGAATTTCCTGCAGTTCTGTCACTAAGATAGCTACTATTAAAAGTTGGCTTCATTAATTTTTCCTGTACATGTGAGTGTTTTTAACTAAAGTGCAATCCAATTACTCATTTGTTGTAACACATTTTCCTTTCGTATCAAGGGCAGGGGAAATAGCCACACACATCTGTAACAGCCTGATTTTTGGCTGAATAGTCAATTTCATGAATACCACACAGTTCATTTGACGACTTCAATTGCTAGCCATTCTGATTTCTAAACTTTAAGCTCTTATAAAAGTAACCTGATGTCAACTGTGTCCTCCTACCTCCTGGAGAATGAAAGAAGCTTGGCTCAGACTCCCAATTACAGGGCCTGTGACGGCCCAAAGACCTCCTACAGTTCTGTAAACCCTTGAGGCAACACTTTCTCATCACCTGCCCAGTTCTTGGCTCTGTGCTGTGCAAGCTGTTCCTCCTCAGTCCCTTGTCAACCCAGATGTAAATCATCCACTCACCCTCAGCGCCTCAAAAATTGAGTGATGTTAATGGACACTTGAGAGTGGGAGAGGGGACCAATGATGTTCTGTCCTATATTTGCCATCCTGGTCCCCCACCCCACCTATGTGTTGTGCAGTCTTCTCCCCCATGGAGATCACAGG
>NW_006159519.1:396855-406306 GCF_000334495.1 Tupaia belangeri chinensis | reverse complement strand
ATCGCAGTATTGCCAGCATCTATGTCCTCAGCAACTCCAACTGGCATGCTCTTAAGAGGCAAGGAAAGTACAGCAGGCAACACAACAGGATCTTCGAGAAAGATCAGATCCGGGAAGTGCTGATGGCAGCACATGGGGTCTGAGAGGATGTGAGCAGAGAAGAAGGCTTCACGGGCTGGGCTTGAACAACTGGATGGGGAGAAATGGGAAGGGCGGGAGTTTTGTTTTTAGGATTTGAGGTGTGGGATTCCCTGCAGACATCAAAGTAGAGGTGACTGCAGGCACACATGCCTCAGACACATCTGAGGTGGGAGAACTCAATTCAGGGGCCAGAACTAGTCACATACATGGGCACAAAAACCATAAAACCAGTTACAATTCCCTGAGAAGTCGGGACACTCTAACATTCATAGGGTGTATATATATGAGTCAGTTTAACATGTGAAGGAGAATTATTGGGTCAAAGATACAAAACTATTAACAATTCAATATGCTATAAAACAACCCTCCAGAAAAGCTTTGTTATGTGACATTACTAATAGCAACTTATGAGTATTCATTTTCCTGACTTCTCAATGACAAGGTAGTACACATACTTTTAAAAATCCTTTGTCAGTTTGGTGGGTACAAAGTACTGGGTCATCAGAAAAGTCATGATGCATTTAGAAATCATGACTTTTCTGAAGACCCAATAGCAGTTTTTTTTTTTTTTTTTTTTTAAAGATTTTTGCCTAAAGTGCATGAGCTTGTTGGAGAGACAGAGCCAATGAGAGGGAAAGTAAGAAATCACCCCCTCCCGGGGGGGGGGGGACCCCCCCCCCCCGGGGGGGGGGAGTGCTGGCCATGCCACAATCCCTTCTCTTCCATTCTCTTCCCAGGATCTTGGGTACACCCACATGTGCTGGTGTGAGTTTCAGGCCACTGAGTCTGGGACTTGAATTGCGGTAGGCCATACGGGAGTCCAGCGATGTAACCACCATGCAGTCTGCTAGCCCTCCAATAGCATATTATGGTTGTCTCTATTTACATGCTTTTCAGACATTCTCTCAGGAGTCTTCCTGTATGGGGAGCCCCAGTTCCAAGTACAGCTGCACATTCAGTCCCATCCTACAGTCCAGCTACAAGTGTCTTCATAGGAAATATTTTAGGTAAATTATTCTCGGGAAAAAATAGAAAATAGTATTTCCTACCTGTATGGGAAACACAAAGAACCACTGCAGGCAGAACCAGTCCCACAGAAAGGGCCAGAGTGCACAGCAAACCCCCACCCACATGCCAGGTCCTGGAGACAGCATTTCTTCCCTCTCAGTTATCATGCTATCGTGAATTATGAAATCCACATAAATATGTGGTCGCAAATCACGCTTCCTTCTGCAGAGGTAGAATTGGGATAAAAATCCCCAAGCATATGGGCCACAAATGCTGCCCGAGGGGCACGGTGGGGCTTCTACAGCCTACCTGAGATCTTCTCACAAAGGTCAAGCTGCTACTACCCTAGGGGTGCTGCATCCCCCTAACTACTCACAGAACAGGCTCTCAAGAGAGAATTGATTTAATTTCCCTCTGATCTTCCACAGATTGAAAGGAACACCACTATCTAGCATGCCAGCCCATGTGTGTACGTGCGTGCACACACATGCATGTACACACACACAAATGCATGTACACACACACACACCCTACTGTCCACAAATCTAGTCTCATTATCTAGCTTCCAAGCTATAATATCATTATGGCCACTTTATCCACAGTAAGAGTTCCACTGCCTTGCAGTTATTAACTCAAAGTACTTGGCCTTGACATAACATGTCAAATAAGATAGATTTGTGAACCACTCTTTACCTAAATGATGAACAGTTAAATTACTTGCCATATGCAGAATTTTATCCTCTTACAACAACTATCCCACCTGTAGCTTCAAACTATCTGTCCAGCTCCCCCATATACACAGGGGCAGAAAAGAACAGAACTCAAACACGTTTGAGTTCTCAGATGTGTTTCCTTTTTCATGACATCTCCTAGAAGCACAAAGATTCAGACCCTCAAAATGTCTGCCTCTTTCTTTCTCTTTTTTTTAAACTTTCTCTATTTGTGTTAAGAGCACATGCATGTGCATGTGAGAATGAGAGAAAGAAAAAGAGAGAAGCACAGGCCACAGAGTGTGGTCACAGTGCGATGATCTTCCTCTAGTTCTCCAGCCCATCAGAGAGTGCCTGGTGTGACTCAGGCTGAGCGGACCAGGGGCTGAAACTGCAACCACCGTGTGGGATGAACTTTGTTTTGCACAGCGCATTACTGCTATGCCATGGATTCGGTCCTCCTAAAGCTTTCAAAGATTTGTTTTGCTGCTCCACTGACTACCAACACAAGAATGAGACAGACATCAGGACTGGGTGCTCCCAAGCCTTGATGCACGTTAACTACATGCTTGTCTTTCATATAATTTTCACCCATGAATACCTAGCCAGCTAATTACAGTCTTGATAAAAATCTTCCTCTATCAGATGCTTCCATTTCCAGGGAGATGGCAAATGAGATAACCTGAAAACTTTTCCTGCAAAACATCTAGAAACGCCAAATAAAATATAGCATATGTTCCTTGCACAGCTGAGCTCTCAAGACAACAAGGGCATCCTGGGTGATAAAGGAAGGAGGAAAAGAAAATCCTGAGAGCTCGGAAAGGAGCTAACTGTGCTATATACAGCATCACAGACCATGGTAATCCCCCTCCCCGCAAAGTAATCTATAAAACAATACAAATGCAAACAAGTTTTCAAGGTTTTCTTGTGTGTGCAACTTGACAATATGGTTTTTTGTTTTGTTTTGTTTTATTTTGGCTTGTTTCTTTTAGTTTTTACTATAGAGCATGTGCATGAGAGAGAGAGAGAGAGAGAGAAAGAGAGAAATCACCCCCCAGGGAAGGTGTTCAAGCTGCAATCCTTTCTACTCCACTCTCCTCTTGGGATTTTGGGCACACATACACACACACTCCCAGTGTGATTCACAAAGCACCAGGAAGGACTCGAACCGCAAAGCTGGCCAGGTAAGGATCCAGCACCTTAACTCCCACAACACTTGCTGATAATATGGTTTTAAAACACATAAGGGGGGGACCAGAAGGTGGCATGGTGGTTAAGATGCTGGACATGGTATTAATCATCAAATTATGATTTATATCTAGCATGCAAATTTTATTTTTGGAATACAATTTGGGGCTGGCACCACTGCCTACTTGTTAAAGGAACTGAATCCCCCTGGCCGATCATGGTTCGGGTCCTGGACCTGGTGGCTTGCTCTCTCACTTCCTTTCTCTGTCTCTCTCTCTCTGTCTGTTTCTCTGGTCAAATTAAAATAAATGAATGAGTAAACAAAATTTTAAAAACCTTTTAAAAAATAACAACAGCAAGAACAGATATGGGAAGGTAAAAAGCCAAGAAGTACAAAATTAATTGAAGAAAACATGGAATGGATTTGCCCTATGGAATATCAGCACAAATTATAAGCCAGGGTCACTAGGGCATGTTGTACTGGCCAAGGGAAGAATGTGGTGGACACAGAGGCCAATAGTCGGACAGAAGAGAGCTTGGAAACATGGTGTACTTCCAGGGAACTGCACTCCTACACAGGGCCTGAGGACACTAGGGACCATATGAACAAAACACAAAATCTGATCATTACTTCACATTATAGATCATAATCTGGAAGGAAAAAAAATATCTAAATGTGAAAGGTGTAAAATATGTTTGTTATTGGGGCTGAGAAAGATTTCTTAACTTCACACAAATCTCCATCATCTTAAATATCAATAAGTCACATTATATTAACTTGCAAACTGTTGAGGACATTGTTTTTAAATACGAAAATAATGGGGCCAGCAGGTGGTGTGGTGGTTAAGGCGCTGGATTCCCACATGGCCAACTACAGGTCAAGTCCTCGACCCAGTGGCTTGAAAATCACGCTGGGCACATTGGTGTGCATCTCCAAAATCCTGACAGGAGAATGGAGGAAAAGGGATTGCAGGGCTTGGGGCACACACTCCCAGTGTGATTCTCAAGCTACGAGGACTTGAACTGCGATAGACGCAGAGTGGGCAAGAGCAAGAAGTAAGAACTCAGGAGCTCAAGCTGGAAGGTCTCTTCTGATGGCTCTGAAAGCAATGTGTGGGCATCCTGCTTAGGCCAGATATACTTCCTGGTCCAGGAAATCAGGCAGAAGGAAGACCAGGAGGAGGCGGAGTGGCTGCAAGCCCCAGGTGCCCATGCTGACCAGGTCAGGCAGGATGGCCATGCACACACCTCCCACTGTTGGAGCCAAAAACCAGAATGGCTGTGGGTCAGTCTCCATCCTCTACATTTCACACAAGGGCCTTTTGTACTCCACTATAACTCCGACATATAGAGAAGGCAAGTTTGGGGAGTACTGTACATTCAGCATAGCCAAGTGGACATGAATAAAACCATCATACCTCTTAATTACACATCAATAAAATATAAACAAAGGCGCAGATGCTACAAATGCATTTGGTATTACCTCCTCCCAAAGGCTCTATTAAAATTAGAGTATGTGGAGCTGCAACTCACCAAGGACAAATGAAAGGGAGTAGATGAAAGCAACGTGATTTTGGAAGGTATAAAAGCAGATGGGACACTGAATCCCAGAACAGCAGCGTGGACCCATCAGACGCGGATGTGTCTTTCCTCCCCCGGAAGTGGGGGAGGAAATGGAGTGCAGAGAAGGGGTTGCTGAGCACCTGCATGACTTTCCCACCCTTGCTGACATCTCCCCATTGCCAGCAGAAAGAGACCAGGTCCCTGAGAGGGGAGACTCTGGATCCCTTTACACTGATGGCAGTGCCCAAAGTACAACTGAGGGTAGAGGCACCATAATAAAAGTGAGGAAGTTGAGGCTATCCCTAAAGAATATTGGAGACTCCACTTCTCTCCACCTACTTGCTCCACAGTGCTGAGATGCAATGACAGAAATAAATAATACAGAAAGAAATGTAGAAGATGAAGTTTGAGGATATCTCCCAGAAAGTAGACCACAAAGCTAAGCTGAGAGAGAGAGAAAGAGAATAAATAAATACAAAGGTCATTGGAAAAGTCGTAAGTTTTTCTATGCAAAAGTGCGTCATGACTTTTCTGATGACCCAATCATATTGGGAGACCCGGCCTGAATAAGGAATGCCATAAAGAAAAGAGAGAAAACAAAGAAGGAGAAATTATCAAGGGAACAATATACTGGTTTGCATCTCCAGATTAAAAGGGCCACTGAAACCCGGCATGATGGGATAAAAACAGATCCACATTTAAAACGTCAGTGTCATATTTCACTACTCTCAGGCTGAGAAGAAAAACCTAAACCAATCCAGTTGGGAGACAACTGCTTACATCTAGTGGGGCTGAGAAATTCTCAACAATGACACTGGCTGTTAGAAGTGAATCTTCAAAAGTAGGAGAGGAAATGATTTCTAACTCTGAATTCTACCCCCTGTAAAACTTTTAAGTGTAACAATAAAGAGATATTTGACATTTAGGATCTCAGAAATACGCATTTCCTAAAAATCCATTGCTCAGGAAGCTACTAGAGAACATGTTTTAACAAAATAAAACCAAACTCAAGAAAGGAAGAGAGAGAGGGTCTAGGATAGCAAAAGGAGGTGAAGGAACCCCAGGGAAATGGTGACCAGAAAGGCCAGGACAGAAGCTCCAAGGCAGGTCTGGAGAGTAACAAGCCCTACTGGGGACAAAATGTCCAGGAGAAGAGCCCCGCCCCCAACAGTAATGCTGCTGAATTACTAATCCTTAGCATATCAAAGGTGATTTCAACAATGAGGCAGGAGGGAGGTTTGGGGAAAAATTAGGACTAAGTATTTAAAAGAAAATTTTAAGGACCTAAGAAAAGTATTAATTCAACGTTCTACTAACTCCACCAAAAGCTATACAAAACAAATTAATGATATATTATGTGATTCAGTTAGAAATAATTTACATATTCATAAAAATGTAAACAATACTGATCGAACAAAATTACAATAAAATCATATGAGAAGGATAAGGAGTGAAAAGTATGTTTATCTACAGCGGGAGACAGTGGTAAAAGCAAACAAAAGTTTCCACTAGAAAAATCAATGGGTAAGCCTCCTCTTCTCCCAAAAAGGAAAGTAAAAGAAATGGAACAGAATAAGTATGTTATTCAGACATAAGGACATACTTATCCAAAGAAACAGCTGAAGGGTTGAAAACAGCTGTGTGTGTGCATGTGCGTGCGTGCATTATTAGGTGTAGAGGACAAAATGCTGCTGTTCTTCACAATGATTTTTGCAGAAATGTTTGACTCTAACATATATGCATGAAAAAAACGAGAATTTTTAAAAATAATCAAAAAAAGGTACAACATGGGCTCTTCAACGAAAGAAATTTACCAAAATGTATACACATTGGTCATCTTGGTTGTTTATAGATTGTAACCTTGCCTTTGGGAACAAACAGAATTATTACCACTTTTTAGAACCAAAGCGAGTGAAAGAGCTTTTGTAAGTACAGAAATATCAGTAAGTTGGTTAAGGAATTATCGTAATTTGGATGCTTTGTCATAACAGCACAAAGAACATTGTCCTGCACCTCATACACAAGGTTTGATGAGGGTGTCTTTCTCATTCTGGTTGCCTTCTTCTGACCCTAAAAATACAGAAGCAAATTCACTGTCCTATCAGCCAACTTCCTCCTCCACGACCATCACACCTCAAGGGAATTCTCACCATGCCCTTGGCAGAAGCATCTCAGTTTTTATTGGTCTCTTTGTAATTTCATCATTTCACTCCTAGCTAAGATTTCTTTTTCCAGCTGCAATATATTATGGTGGTTTTCTTTCAAAATCTCCAATGCATACTACTTCAAAAAATATGTTGCCCTTTCAGGATTAAAGGGAAAAAAAAGCAATAAACTAGAAATAGAAAAGAACTTATTTAACATGATATAAAGTCATGAATGAAAAAACCTACAGCTATCATTACACAATGGTGGAAAAACTGGATGTTTCCCCCCAACATCACAAGTTAATCACAATTCTCACTCTTGACATTTTCCTTCCACATTATACTGTAAGTTCTAGTCAGGGCAATTAAGTCAATGGAAAAAAAAAAAGATAAAAAAGGTATCCAAATTGAAACTACCAATACTAGCAGATGAAATGATCTTATATAGAAATTCTGAAAGAATTCACACACACACACACACACACATAAATGCTAGAGCTAATACATTTGCTCAGCAAAGGTACAGGATATATTATCAATATACACAATTCTTTTGGATTTCCATACATCAGCAATGAACATCTCAAAAAGAAAACAAACAAAAGCAATTCAATTTACAACAGCATCAAAAAGAATAAAATACTTTGGAATAACCTGTTTTTCTTAAGTGAAAAACTTACAGCTGGAACACTACAAACTATGGTTAAAAGAAATGAAAGGTGACTTAATTAGATGAGAAGACATCCTAAACCCAGAGACTGGACTCTATGCTATTGTTAGAATGGCAATACTCAGAGTGTTCTATGGATTCATGCCTTCCCTATCAAAATTCCAACTGCTTTTCCCCCCCAGAAATTACTATGTTGATCTTAAATTTCATTTGCAAGAGACTCTAAATCTTACCAAAATTGAAGAACCTATACTTCTCCATTTCAAAATCTACTACAAAACTGCAGTAATCAAAACAGGGTGACACTGATATTGGGTAGACAAATGAAACAGATCAGTGGAATAGAATTGAGTCAAGAAGTAAATACTCACATCTATGGCCAATTGATTTCTTTTAAAAGGGTGCCAAGCCCGTTCGATAGGGAAAAATACAAATGATACTGAGATGCAAAGAAAAACTGACCCCTACTTCAAACCATATACAAACACTAATGTCAAATGGATCAATGGTCTAAGCGTAAGTGCTAAAACTAAAAATTTCTTGGAAAAAAAATCCAAGCATAAATCTCTGACTATGCATTTGACAATGATTTCTTAAATATGACCAAAAACCACAGGCAACCAAAGGAAAAAAAGATAGATGAAGTGAACTTAATAAAATTATAATCTTGTATGTTTCAAAGGACACCATTGAGACAACAAAAAAAGAGAGATTTGATGGTGTCATATGTTGTGATCCTTTGCCCCAGCTCCCAGTTAGCTAAGATTACAGGCATGTGCTGGCATATCCAGCATGTTCAGGTTTGTCTGGGATCTGAACCTAGGCCTCCATTTGGTCCCAAGCTCAAAGAGTGGCTATCTTATGGGACCAGTAGTTAGCGTAATGGCTATGTCGCTGGACTCCATGTAGTCGACCGTGGTTCGAGTCCCGGACCCGGTGGCTTAAACTCACGCCGGGCGCATGTGCGTGCGTGCCCAAGATCCCAAGAGGAGAATGGAGGAGAAGGGATTGTGGTGTGGCCATCCCCACTGGGGGGTGATTTCCTGCTTTCTGTCTCTCTGTCTCTGTCTGTCTGGCGACCGCATGCGCCCTATAGCAAAAACCTCTCCAAAAAAAAAGAGTGGCTATCTTACTGCTTGTACCACCACAGCTAGCCCAGAACTTTGATTTTAATTCAATGTCTGCATAACGCTATCTTGCAAATGCAGCTGCAATGAAGTGACTGAATACTGATGCTATGAGTAGCCATCATCCAAAAGGTCATGAACAACTTCTTAAAAAGTCACATAATTGGGCAGAATCAAAAGGGACCCATTTAAAAATGAAAAATCCTCTAGGACCTAATTGAAATAATCACTCTCACCTTGCTAGCTGTCTCTTAACAATATTCAGAAAGAGAAGTGTTTCCTTTTTTTTTTTGAGAATTATTTTACTTAACTTTTATTTGTTTATTTCTTTATTTATTTTAATTTGACCAGAGAGAGACAGAATCAGAGAGAGAGAGAGAGAGAGAAAGAGAGAGAGAGAAAGCAAGCAAGCAAGCTGTTAGGTATGGGACTCAAACTGTAGTCAACCATGTGGGGAGTCCAGCACCCCTAACCATGGTACTACCTGCCGGCCCCAAAATGTTTACATTTAAACAGTGATTTGAAATGTGAAAAACCAATCATTTCGGGCAAGAAAAATCTATGAATAACAGGAACTGGACATTATATAAAAAAAACAGAAATCAGTTATTTATCCTCTAGGTTGAAACTGGCCTAGATATTACATTTTTTTTTTAATTCACTTTACACCATCACAACACACAAATGAATTTTCCATCCAAAATACACTGTGCATTGGCTCAATCAAGCACATCCACATACATGTTCTCAGCAAATAATTTTCCAATTCTTACGTCCTGCATACCTTGCCCTTTGTCTTGCCATCCCTGATTCCCCATCCCCCACCCTCTGCTATGTCCCATCTTCCTCCCCCATTGTCCCTGGCATCCATGGTTGCCCTCCATACCTTCCTCCCCC
>NW_006159519.1:367451-396006 GCF_000334495.1 Tupaia belangeri chinensis | reverse complement strand
AGCAGGTACCGGGGGGGGCGGGGGCCCGCAGCAGGGCCCGGGTGGGCCGGCGCAGGGCCCCTCTGCCCGCCGCCGCCTCGCTCAGCGCGGGTCCCGGGGGTCTAGATATTACTTTTTGACTTAGAAAAATAAGATTGTGTAGAAAGGGTCAATTGTCATCCTTACTGAATCTTCCTATCACCATATATATTATTAGTGAAAAGTCACTGTTAAGGCTTTTGTTAAATTACAGGAAGGAAGGAAATACAAATAGATCCTAAAAACACTTTTAAAAGGATCAAGAGGGGTGGTTCAGTAAAATTCAAAGAAAAAAAAACCCCAGAAAATCTTAGTGATACCTGCTTATCATAAGACATACTGGTGTTAAATGTCCTCTCTGTGTTGCTATCTTTATTTATTATCGTTTATTTACTTTACATTTTATAGCAGTTTTGATTTGACAGCAAAACTGATCATAGTAGAGATTTCCCATATATTCCTTGCCGCTCTGACACCCCTTCCAGCCATACCTTCCCTTAATATCAACACCCACCAGAAGAATGGTCCATTTGTTATCATTCATAAACCTACAATGGACACAACATTGCCACCTAAAGTCCATATTTTGTATTAGAGATAACTCTTAGTGTTGTACATTCTATGGGTTTGGACAAATATATGACATGCGTCCACCATTATAATATTATACAGGATGGTTCTTCTGTCCTAAAGTCCTCTGTGTTCCATTTATTCATCCCTCCCTTACTACAACCCCAGGCAACCACTGATTTTTTTTCACTCTCTCCATAGTTTTGCCTTTTCCAGAATATCATATAGATTGAATCATACAGTATGTAGCCTTTTCAGACTGACCTCTATCACTTAGCAATATGCATTTAAGTTTCTTCCATGTTTTTTCCTTTTTTCTTTTTTAAATTTATCTTTACATTTTATCACACACATTTACTTTACATATCAAAGAATTTTTGCTCATACTTCATAGTTCTTGACAGTTAATAAATAATTTTTGAAATTTCAAAAGCCTGATTTTTTTTTTTTTTGAGAGGTTTTGCTATAGGGCGCATGCGCACGCAAGAAAGACAGAGAGAGACAGAAAGCGAGAAATCACACACACACCACCCCCCGGGGGGATGGCCACGCCCCACAATCCCTTCTCCTCCATTCTCCTCTTGGGATCTTGGGCACGCACGCACACGTCCCCGGTGTGAGTTTAAGCCACCGGGTCCGGGACTCGAACTGTGGTCGACTACATGGGAGTTCAGTGACATAGCCATTATGCTAACTGCTGGTCCCAAAAAACTGAATTTTAAAGATAACTTCAAAATATTTGTTATAATTTTGTTTGTGACTCTATAACAATATTGACAGTACGGTTTTAAATATCTTTGAGAAAATATTTACATGTCATCTACAGAAACTGTTAAAAAGCAAACACCCAGCACACAACTCACACATAAATCTTCCCAGCTCAGCTCTGCCTATCAAGTATTCTGTGGTTTACCATCTTCTAGCAAAGATCGATCTCTCTTTCTCCCTTCACAGTGTTCCTCAAGGTAATCTTCCAGTTGGGGCTGCTCTTTTGCAATCTCTACTGATCACAGTGCTGGGCTGGAAAAGTCCTCCATGTCTTTTCACGGCTTGATAGCTCATTTCTCTTTACCACTAAATAATATTCCATTGTCTAATGTATGCCAGTTTATTTACCCATTCACTTACTGAAGACATCTTGGTTGCTTCCAAGTTTTGGCAATTCAGAATAAAACTTATAAACATCCATGGCAGGTTTTTGTGTAGACGTAAGTTTTCAGTTCATTAGAGTAAATACCAAGAAGTGCAACTGGTGATTTGAATGATAAAAAAAGTTCACATATGTAAAAACTGTCAAACTATCTTCCAAAGTAGCTATACCATTTTGTATTTCCACCAGCAATAAAGAAGAGTTCTTATTTTCCACATTCTCACCAGCATTTGGTGTTGTTAGTTATCTGAATTGTTGCCATTTTAATAGATGTGTGATGGTATTAATTTGCAATTCCTTAATGACATATGACATGGATCATCTTTTCATATACCTGTCATTTTCATATATCCTTTGGTGAGGTTCAGGTCTTTGGTCCATTTTTAATTGAATTGTTCACGTTCTTATTGTTGAGGTGTATTTTGAGAGAGTTTTTTTTTTTTTTTTTTTTTTTTTTTGCTATAAGGCATGGGTGCTTGCCAGAAAAACCAAGAGAGACAGACAGGAAGCAAGAAATCACTCCCCCCCCCAGGGGGAATGGCCATACCACAATCCCTTCTCCTCCATTCTCCTCTTGGGATCTTGGGCACACATGCACATGCACCCAGTGTGAGTTTAAGCCACCAGGTCCAGGATTCGAACTGCAGTCAACTACATGGGAGTCCAGTGACATAGCCATTATGCCAACTGCTCGTCCTCTTATTGTTGAGTTTTAAGAGTACATTATAGATTAGTCCTTTTTCAGATACATTTGCAAAAATTTTCTCAGAGTCTGTTGCTTGTCTTTTCATTTTCTTCATAGTGTCTTTCATAGAGCAGAAGCTTTTTAATTTTAATGAAGTCCAACTTATCAATTCTTTCTTTCATGTATACTTGCCTTTAGGGTTGTATCTAAAAAAGTAATTGCCAAACCCAAGGGCACCTAGACTTTCTCCTATGTAATCTTCTAGGAGTTTTATAGTTTTATATTTTACAATTAGGTCTGTGATCCATTTTGAGTTAGTTTTTTGGAAGAGCATAAGGTCCATGTACTTAGATTCAGATTCACATGTTTTTGCATGTGAACATCCAGTGGTCCCAGCACTATTTTTGGAAAAGACTATCTTTTCTCCATTATATTACCTTTGTGCCATTGTCAAATGTCAGTAACTATATTTATGTAGGTCTATTTCTAGACTCGTTATTCTATTTCATTGATCTATCTGCCTATTCTTCTGCCAATAACACAGTATCCTGATTACTGTAGTTTTATAACAAGTCTTAAAGTTGGGTAGGGCTAGTCCTCTAACTTTGTTTTTCTTCAACATTGTGTTGGTAATTCTTGATTTATTTTAATCTCCATAGAAATCTTAGAACTACTTTGTCTATACACAAAAAACAACTTACTGTGATTTTGATTGGGATTAAATTGAATCTAAAGAGCAGATTGGGAAGAGTTGTATGTCGACAGTATGAACATGAACATGTTCATGAACATGGAGTATCTCTTAATATATTTAGTGCTTATATTATTTTGGGGAATGCTAATGTAAATAGTATTGCATTTTTAATTTCAAATTTCATTTGTTCATAGAAACATGATTGTCTTTTGTATGTTAAACTTATATCCTGCAACCTTGCTATAATTGCTTATTAATTTCAAAGGTTTTTGTACAATTCTTTTAATATATTCATTACCTGCTTTTAAAACTTTGCTAAGCTGACTACAATAACATGTAAATGTCTAATATGCAGAACAATCATTGTATTCGTTTGCTAGGGCTCCCACTAAAAAGTACTACAGGCTCAGTGAGTTAAGCAATAGAAGTTTATGGTCTCAGTTCAGGAAGCCAGAAGTCCTATTGAGTTGTCAGCAGGGTTGGTTCTAAAGGCTGTGTGGGCACTTGTTTAAATATCCATTTTGTAAGACAAATAATAATGTGATTGAATGTGTGGAAGAAAATGAAATAAAAAAAAAAAGAAAAGAAAAACAAGTTATAAACAAACAAAAAATAAAGGCTGTGTGGGAAAATCTGTTCCAGGACTCTCTCCTTGGTTTGTAGATGGTCTTCACTGGGTCACATGGTCATCCCTCTATATACTAATCTCCTTTTTTAATAAGAACATCAGTAATACTGGATTAGGGTCTGCCCTAATAACCTCATTTAACCTTAATCACCTTTTTTAAACACCTCATCTTCAAATACTCTGAAGTACTAGGGGTTAGGACTTTAAGATATAAATTTGGGGGTGAATCCTATAATAGGCATATCCTTTAAATAGTAGAAATACATTCAATAGCAGTTAATTTTTAACATTCGAGCGATATTAATTTTTATCCTACTTTCCTGGGCTCTATAGCAGAAGCAAGGTGTCTAGATTTACAGTAAAGTACATTTTCATGTGGTAGTCTTGGTAGTACTCTACATTAGAAGCTCAGACATCTTGAAAATATAAAAATCACATGACAAGGATACAGAAGAGGAACATGGAATACAAGGATTCATCTCATAGGAAAAGCTTCCTTAGTGTAATCCCATATCTAGAATGAGTAAAGGAAACTTCTTCCTTCTCTCTTGTCTTATATCATGGGTATTCAAATTCTGTGTAATACCCAAAGGCATTAATCACTTTATGGGTTAAATGCATTTTCTGGGCTTGCCTAGAAATACAATTACCATGAATAACATTCTTTCTGAGGTAAATGTGTTGTGGATAAATACTGGTTTGTGGGACTGCTGGGGCTGCCTGTTAAGAGCCAGTTGAGGGAGTTTCATAAGATATGTGAATACTAGGGAATTAAATTGCATCTCTTGTCTCAATGTTATTCAACAGGGCCAATAAGAGACAGAACGGCCCTCATAAATAGAATCACATGGAGAATAAATGCCCAGGGAGAGACTATTGCTAAAAAGATGTGAACTAAGCACCTTTACCATTTGTGCCTGCAGCTCATGTGGTCTATCCCTGTGTCTCCCACAGAGTGGTTTCTCACTAGGTTAATTCAGCTGTACTGCTAGGGAACGAGAGTTGTTGGAACCGTCACCATAGACAACCCTGCTGCCCAAATGATCTTGGGTAGGACAGTCACTGAGATAGACATATGCTGAAAATCAACAGACAGGGACCATCGGGAATCTGTCCCTGAGTGGATTCAACCCAAACAAGGCAGGGAGGCTGTCTGGAGGTCAGTACACTGACTGAGGATATAGCAACAGTGGCAGAGAGAGAAACACATGCTCTAGTCATAAGACGACCAAGGCCTGGCTGAGTAAAACCTCCAGTCACAGTGCAATCTCCATGACTGGAATTCGACATATAAATGAATTCAACAAAAAACAAGACTCTAAAGAGCCTTTGGCTTTACCCAAGTTGTGTGTAGAATGACACCTTGGTCTGCCCACTCTTTCTGTTAAGACCTTTGCAAAATTCGATTACCAAATAGAAGTCCTAGTTTCAGAGGGTAAATTCTCCAGTGTAAGCACAAATGACTGAAGTGAAATGAAGTATCTAATGTATCAGCACCTGCAAATAACCTCACCCGTCAAAGGCGGAGCATGCTTGGGTTTTACTTTCTCAAAGGTCACTTTCTTGGGTGGTTTTTCAGAAGCTGAAGTCTGGGGTGCTGCCTCTTCTTGGCCACTTGGAGCATTAGGAAAAAGCCTCTTCAGTACTTTTTCAACAAACACTACAAAGACAAGAAATGAATGATTTATGGCAGTTTTATTTAAATCATCCATGGCTTTTATTGAAAACAAAGACATCCTGGGAAGCAGCAGTTAGCGTAATGGCTATGTCGCTGGACTCCCACGTAGTCGATCGTGGTTCGCGTCCTGGACCCGGTGGCTTAAAACTCACGCCGGGCGTGTGTGTGAGTGCCCCAGATCCCGAGAGGAGAATGGAGGAGAAGGGATTGCGGCGTGACCATCCCCCCTGGGGGGTGATTTCTCACTTTCTGTCTCTATGTCTCTCTCTGTCTGGCGAGCGCACGCGCCCTATAGCAAAAATCTCTCCAAAAAAAAACAAAAAAAAAACAAAGACATCCTGACAATACTTCCTGAGAGCCAAAAAGTCAAATACAGTGACCCCACCACTGGGCACTATACCCCAGGCAGCCCCCTAGACACAGCACATAAAGAACTCCCCTGCCCCCAACTGCAGACAAGTGTTTCTGGGATACAAAGGGAGGCCTGGATGGTGTGAGCTCCATGTAGGTATTACACTGGGGCTCCATGAAACTCTTGTTTCTCCTCACAAGGTTCTAGCTTGTGTTGAATTTCGTGGGTGATGGAGACTGTGAACCATTTCAGAGTTGGGTGTGTGGTCCTGGGTGCCAGGCATCCTCTTAAAAGACAGCCCAAGTACAGGCCACACAGAGTACCTAAGAACCAGGTGTGTGGACAGACAGGTCTGAGAAGGCCAGCAGCACACCTACCCTCTCCCACCATCCATTAAGCATGTCCTCTGTACCTGTTCCTTTAAACAGAACACATTAACCGAGGAAACAATTCTGTACGGCTAACAGGGTTTCAACAAATATGTGGAGATTATTTAGTTTATTTTAGTTTATGTTCTGCTTTAACTGAAGGAAAATAAAAACTGTCATGATGAATAAGTATTTCTGTCCTGATTTAAGTGTGGTTAATGAGCAGGTACTAATCTCAAAATAGCATACTAGAAAAGGTGAGCAGGGAAGTTAATAAAACAATTTTTTTTCAAACTCATTAGATTTAGAAATAAACAAAAGAGCAGCATCAGAATAATCCAAAGTTGTGCAGCAGAAACCAGAATGCCTAATGCAAACATGCTCATACTCTTAGATACACAGTGGGAGAGGCAGACTCAGCACAATTGGATATGTGTAATAATTTGTAACGTGAAATCAGAGGTGAGAAACTGGGAGTGGCTTATAGGTGAAATAGCGGAGATTTGTTAGCCTTACACAGTAACATCACACTTAAAAACACAAATCCTTCATAATTCATCATATCATCAGATAACATGTATTAGATACAGCCCCTTTACCATGTTCCAGCTGTAAGGAACATGGTAGTGGGTTTAAAAAAACAAAAGGGCTCCTTCCAACATAATGTTAACCAGGGGACCCACTGACTTTCTCAGATCATCTGTAAAAACCCAAACACAGGCCTAACCACCATGTGTAGGTAGTAGGGCATCACCACACAAAACAGAGGCCAGCATATGGGAGACCCGGGCTCAGATGCCGGTTAGGCTGAACGTGTCAGGGCCAGGCACTTTTGTAGAAGGCTGAGAGAGGGAGGAATCACATCGCAGAGAGACCCTATCAAGGGTATACCACCCTCAACCATGAAAGAAGCTCAAAAAGCAAAAACAAACAACAAAACTCAAACATGCCCAGGGGGGTAAACAGGTGTGCACGAGCACTACCCTAAACAGAGTACCCCTAGTATGAATCTCTGCAGTCTGGTGGCTCCCAATTCATAAGGTTCCTTTGGTGGGAGGAAAAAACCCTCTGGCTAAGTGGAAAATGCGAACTGTAATGATGTTATCATGTAAGACCCAGATTGTTGAGGTCCTTGCAATAAGACAGTCAGCATATGCTATTTTTAGGGGGGATATTGTATAAAACCTTCTTTAGCAAAGGAACCTACCAATGTATGGCTGAGGTGAGGAGACTCCAGACCCCTCTGAAGAAAGGCCATATATTGGGTGACCCACATGAAATGTACTTCAGAGCATCCTCTGACCTGCAGAGGTTGTCGGGGTCATGGGGAAGAGATTGGTGGTTTGCACAATGTTTTTTTTTTTTTTTTTAAAGACATAATGCTCAAAGGTATATTTATTTAAAATAAGGATAAAGTTCAAATTTCCATGTATATTTCCTTTAAACTGTAAAGAGTAAAATATTATATTGTAGATGATTAGGGTGATAATTTCTAGGGGGAAAAAAAGAAATAGATAAAACATGCAGAATCGATGAACCAGAATGTTCATGAACTAGAACAAATGCTAACATAAAATCATAACTAATCAGCCTGTTTTACAAATAAAGACAAGGAAGCTTAAGACCTGCCTGGTCTGGCAGCACCCAATCCAGACATCGAGCTGAACTGAGCTGTGCACCACGGCTTTCTGCACGTGCTCATGAGTGCATCTGTGTGTGGCTGAAAATAGGAAAATCTACAAAGAAACCCCAGACTGTGGTCAGGGTCATGACACGCCTGTGGCTGGGCCGCTGCACAGAGCAGAAAGCAATCCCAGGGAGGAACAAGCATGGGTCAAGCCCCTGAGAGAAAACAGCCCCCAGTGGGCACACTCAGTGCGATCAATCATTTGAAAACATAGTTTGCTTAAACAACACAGCTGACCCTTAGGAGAACCATAAAACAAACAGGGGTGAGGATCAAAGCATGTGACATCTGGTCCCAGGCACTTGTCTTTCAAGGCTTCCTGATGGCGGTTTCTGAGTTGAGAGGAAAGTGGCCTGATGAGAACATGCTGAACTACAGAGAAGTGAGCATTTTGACTGAGTTCACTTTATTGCCTGAAATAAATTATATTTACAACCTAATTCATGGTGGTATTCCACCAATACTATTAAATTTCATGTCGCAAATGAAAATACTGGATATAGATGTATCACTGTCATAAAAATCCTAAAATGGGAGTAAAAATAGGGATAATTTAAAAATCTGGTCGGCAGATATTCAAATACACTGACGGTTGGTATTTGCCAAGTGTCATCAATATGAAATGGTTCATACTGGAAATCACAATCACTGCCTTCTATAATCTAGCTTATTATTTCAGAAGAGACTTCGTTCATCTTAACCTCATGGCCCACAGGACCTACAATCAAGAAGGGATTTGCTAGGAGCCAGCAGATGGCATAGTAGTTAGGGTGCTGGACTCCCACATGGCTGATTGCGGTTTGAGTTCTGGCTCTGGTGACTTGAAACTCATGCCGGGAGTGTGTGCAAGTGTGACAAAAATCCAAGAAGAATGGAGACGGGATAGTGTCATGGCCATCGCCCCTGGGGGGGGGGGGTGATTTCTCACCTTTCCTCTCACTCTTGCTCTCTGTCTTTCTGAAGAATGCATGCACCCTCTGGCAAAGAACTTAAAAAAATATTAATAATAAAGAGTGAATTTTCCAGCATAGCTAGCAAAGATCATGAAATGCCGAGGCCTTCTGGATTCTCAGCTGACTTGATTTCTGCAGTTTTCTCCCGTGTGACTGCTACAGGTGAAACCTTGTCTGGAGGTTTAGAACATGTGGCTCCTTCTCCAGGGGCAAATCTCAGTCTGGACCTCATTAGTCCAAGCCACATGCTGTGAGACCCTGGTCTTCCCATCGCACATCTTGACCAGATCAAGCCAAGGTTGTAGACTGTCCTCAAGCTTGGAGCTCAGAGACCCAGGCCCCCATAGTTCACCAGCTCTGACTGAGCTTTTAGCTCAAAAGAAAAACAAGAAAAATGAAAACTAAAATGAAACTTCAATATCCCAAGCTAATTTGATTTAAGTAGGTTGTAAACCAAGGGGCCGAAGAGATTTCCATCTTACATTAGTGAGTTTTAAAACCTCATATGGGGAATGGCAGGTGACATGGTAGTTAAGGGTGCAGGACTCCCACAAGGCCGACCACTTTTGAGTCCCAGACCTGGTGGCTTGCTTTCTCCCTCTCTCTCTCACTCTATCCCTCTCTGGTCATAAGTAAATAAATAAATAAAGTCAAATAAAATAATTATTAAAAAATTAAAATAAAACCTCATACGAAAAATTTATATTCTCTGATGGACAACATATTTCTTGAGGCTATCTCTGATGTCTGGCCACTTCCCTGAAGCCTACATGGTCACATACATGGAAGGGGTTCAGGAAATTCGTTCCTGCCTCTACTACTTGTTCTAAACATTGCTATAGGAAAATGAGCACTTAATATACCTTTCCTATTGACAGGAGTTAATGCATGATTTGATATTAAATATTGGCCAATGTTGGTTTTTATAACCTATTATCCATGATCCATGAATTACTCATAAAGTATACTGTAAACAGGCACAAGAACAGAAAATCTCAAATGAATGTTGAAACAGGTATCTTGTTATAATGCAGGAAGTGTTATTTCAACAAGAATTTTAACTATACATTTTAACTCAATTTAATAGACATCTACAGGTATCTAAAAATAAAATAATTTTGTAGACACATATACATATCTAAATACTCTCACTGCTACAAAATGAAGCATAAAGTATTTTTTAAAAATAATATAATTTTAATTTTCAAAAATCAGTTTTTATAAAGAAAAATGAAGGGGCCAGTCGGTGATATGGTGGTTAAGGCAACTGAATCCCACATGGCCAACTGTACAGTTTGAGTCCCAGATATGGTAGTTTGAAAAACATGCTGTGTGCTTGGTTATGCATGCCCAAAAATCTGGGAGGAAAATGGTGAAGAAGAGATTATCCTCCTAGGGGATGCTTTCTCTCTCTTTTCTCTCTCTTTCTCTCTCTCTAGGGAGTGCACACATCCTATAGCAAAAAAAAAAAAAAAAAAAAAAAAGGGAAAAAAGAAAAAAAAAGGCAGAAAAAAAAAAAAGGAAAAAAGAAAGAAAAAGGCAGCAAAATAAAAATATCAGTAATTACTTTCTATAAACTGACATTACTGGAAGATTCACTAATGCATTTTACTTTATCCCAGTGACAAAATCATTTTGCCATCTGCTGGTCCAGGACCTGGGCATTTCTAAGGGAGGATGTGGCCACAAGTCTTGGTCCAGGCATTCTGAGTCCACCAACCTGAAAATGAACTGCTCTGTCACTAACAGTGTTCAAGTGGTTATTTAAATAGCCATAATCAGCTATTTTAGACCAAAAACATATTGTATAGCCACTTAAACCCTCACTGCTACTTCGAAACATAAGAATTAAGGATAAAATAAGTACCCTATAAACTGCCTGATGGTTTCCCATAAACGTGGACTTAATTCAGTCAACACACTATGTCTTTTTTGTGGTTAATATTAAAAGCAGCACAGAAAAGAAAGTGTTTTTAATTTCTTTTTTAGAATATTGGGACATAGTTAAATTTTAAAAGGTATTATTTATCAACTTTGGGTTGTTGAAAGGTTCCTTTTTGATCTAGTGTGTGGATTTCTTTCTTTTTTTTTTTTTTTGGAGAAATTTTTGCTATAGGGCATATGTACTTGCCAGAAAGACAGAGAGACAGAAAGCGAGAAATCACCTCCCGGGGAGATGGCCACGCCACAAGCCCTTCTCCTCCATTCTCCTCTCGGGATCTTGGGCACGCACACACACGCGCCCGGCGTGAGTTTAAGCCACTGTGTCCAGGATTTGAACTGTGGTCGACTACATGGGAGTCCAGTGACATAGCCATTACGCCATCTGCTGGTCCCTCCCTAGTGTGTTTTCATGGAGCATGTGTGTGTGTGTGTGTGTGTGTTTATGTACTACAAATACAGGTCTTAGAGTCAAACTAAAGGTTAAAAGTCTTTTTCCTGTATAGATACTTATGTGCTAAACATTAAAAAAAATTAATAATAATAAAATAAAAATCCCCAACCAGAGCTAGGTGGTATAGTTCTGGGATTCAGGCTTGTGTCACAGCCCAAGAACACTTAAGAGTTCTGAATTTGCATGGATCAAATAAGTGCTTAGTGGCCATAACAGAGACACCGAGGCCTCCGCCCGAAACCTGAGGCCAGCCTCTGTTCTCATTTTTCTCACACCTCATCAATGTGCTACTCATTGAGCAGCAAGAGCAGGTTTTAACTTGAAACTCTAGCGTCTGTCAAAAAGCAATCACCAGAAAATAAAAAAGCAGAGGAATGGATGTTAAAAATGCCAATCGAAAAAAATAACCTGCAGGAATACAAATACAATTACCAAGTAGACCAGACAGTGAGAACTGGAAGATGATAGACACACAAAAAGCCAAGATGAAAAAAAAAAAAAAAACATCTAAAATTAATATGTTGCAGTACCAAACAGAGGGATTTCCACAGGGGAGTTATGTTATTTTGATATAATTTTTCAAAAAGGACCGTTGCCTAAACTTGCTATTTCAATTTAAAGATATAAGCCGAATAAAAATAAAATCTTTCAGTGAAGTGTTTTTTTGGAAATCAGTCACCTAGAAAAAAAATTGTAAATACATGCACCTCAAAAAGAAATATAAGTTTGATCACTGGTGGTAAACCTACTGAATTCTAAACTCTTCCTCAATGTACTTGTTTGATTTAAAATCTAACAACTGATTTAAAATCCATGAATTAACAGTATGGAAAAGAAAGGTTTTTGTTCTGTTTTTAATGAAATTGTTAACGGCAGCATTCCAAGGAATTGTTTTTTTTCTATTTTGCTATGGTATGGGAGCATACGTCCTACAAAGCCCCTTCAGGAAAGAAGCCAAAACAAACTCAATGAGAGTCCGCAGTAGCTGGGGCCAGATGGTGGCGTAGCAGTAAAACACAACCCTCTGCTAGGCAATCCCACACGGGAAGCTTCCCAGTTTAAGTCCTGAGACTTTCCTGAATATGCCAGGCATGAGTTTACCCATAGTCTGGAGCTGGCTTGAGGTAGATCATGGTGTTGAGACCCGGTTGGCAGTGTGCTCTATCTTTTTCTCTCTCTCATGGGAGAGATAAATAAACTTAACAAACAAAACAAACTCCTTCTCCCCCCAAAAAGGGGCCACATCTCTTTCAGCATGGTTCCCAGGCTAGGTAAAGGGAACTGGGTCTACATCCCATTTAAGAGGCTCTTTGGGGGGGGGTGAGGAATAGAAATAGGAATTTTTCTGTCTATAATATTCCTTTTAGGAAAAAAAGAAAAGAGAAAAATAAGCATCTCATGATCTTCAAGACCACTAAATGTTACCCCACTAATGTAGTGGATATTTCTCTTTTCTTAAAAATAGTCAATTTGATTCCCAAAGTCGCATATTTTCCTTTAGTATCTGTATTTATCATAATATACTTTATTTAAAATCAGGAAAAAACCTACATTTCATTTTACTGACTATGTACTATTCATTTAGAAAGCTTTGTGGTGATAGAGTGATGGAAGAGATTAGAAATAATGTTCAATTATTTGTGATTCTTTTATGCCAAATGTGAAAACTCTTATCATCCCTATAAAGTACTATCATTTGAGAAAGCATAACTTTCAGAGAAAACCAAAACGTGTGCAGCTAATTTGCATATAGAAGAGGAAATAAGTTTAAAAAAGAACAATTTCAAAATGTGAATGTTTGCAGTCCAACAGGTGGCTTAGTGGTTAAGGCACTGGATTCCCCTATGGTCAACTGCTATTTGAGTTCTGGACCTGACGGCTTAAAACTTGTGCTGAGTGCACGTGCATGTTTGCCCAAAATCCCGAGAGGAATGGAGGAAAAGGAATTGTGGTGTAGCCATCTCCCTGGGAGGGGTGAATTTTTGCTTTCTGTCTCTCTCTGTCTCTCTGGCAAATGCACACATCCAAATAGCAAACTTCTCTTTAAAAAAAGTGACTGTTCATAAGAAGCTGTCAAAGTCATAGAACCACATGTTTAAAAATAAAACAGACTACAAATATTGACAAGTAACTTTTTATATGTGACTTCTTGATACTTCATTTTAAGAGAAAAACATATAGCATGAATAGGTTTACGATACACCTTTTTAGAGTTTTCACTTAACAGGATCATGAATGGGAGTTACTAGATTTTTGAAACAAGAGTTGGCAGGCTTTTAAAAACCATATTGAAATGAAAAGTCACCACTGAAAATAAAACCAGAAAGGACCATTGATAGCAAATTTCACATTGAAGATATTCTTTCTTCACCTTAATCTGCCATATCAGACGAAAAACTCCCCAAACACTACCACTAAAACCACAAACAAAAACAAACCAAATTATTTAATCAGTTTAAAGTAAACTATGAAAAACTTCCCTATCTCAGTAAATATCAACATTAGTCATTTCCTTTTCCATCCTGACATGTGCATATCTCATTTTAACAGGTACTTTATATTGAAATTATTTCACAATTATTGGGTTTCTGGGAAATCTGACATTTAAAATGACTTATTTTCAGTAAAAAAACTATTTTTTTGTTTAGTTTTTAGGGAGTATGTGCTGGTCAGACAAAAACAGAGAGAGACACACAAAAAGGGAGGGAAAGTGAAAAGTCAACCCCCACAAGGGGGAATGGCCACACTGAAATCCTTTCTCCTCCATTCTCCTTCAGGGATTTTGGGCATGCACGCAGAGGCGGCTAGTGTAGCTGAAGGCCTGTGGAGTTGGCAATGTGGGATCCAGTGCCTTAACCTCCATGCCACCTGCTGGCTCAGTAAAAATTACATTTAAATGTCTGCTAAATATATACAGGTCCATCAGAGTTTCCTTTCTTTCATTTTGTCCCTATAATGAGGCAAGGGCTTTTGTTTTTGTGTTTGCTTTTTTTTTTTTTTTTTTTAAACCAGATAGAGGGAGGGAAAAAGGGCAGGCAGGAGGAATAGAGAGAGAGAGAGAGAGACAAGTATTTCTGACAGGGTCTCTTCATGGTGATGTTCAGCCCCACCTCCCAGCTATTGCACCTGGCCTGGGTAGGTAGCTTTGAGAACAAAACCCAGGTTTCCCGAGTGGCCCCCACCTCGTGGAGCAGTACTCTACCCACTTGCACTACCACGGCCGGGCTGAGGCAAGAGATTTAACTTTGCCTATAAGTGATCACAACATTACATAACTTCACAGAAAAGAAAATTCCAGTACAGTATGCTAATCCAATGAATGATAGATTCTTAATGGGCTTCGTAATAGAATTATAAATAGAAAAATAATTAGCTAAAATTTAAGTAAGAGTTTGCAAGGTTTTTAAAATATTAATTAAAAGAAAAATAGTACTCAAAATAAGACCAGAAATAATATTTAAATGGAATATTATTAGAAGCTTAAACCATGACCAATCATATATGATAGTCGCATCTGAGTCGTACAAATACAGTTAAGTATTAATTCTCTACCAAAACTTTTAACAGAGAGAAAGAAAACAGATGAGGTGGAAGAGGAAAAGGAGGAAGAGGAGGAAGGGGGGGGAGAAGAGGTAAAATGAGTGAGGAAAATATTTTATGTCAATGTCCAAAGTTTTTCCTTACAGAATTTTTTAGCAGCACTAATTATGTCATGAACAGTTCATAAATATTTTAAATGTTGGCATAGCTATAATAATTTTCACCAAGAATTGATTAATATGTCTTAACAGAGTAGAGAGTAAGGGGTGCTCCTGGGTACTGGTGGGGGTGGGGGGAGGGCAGGGCTGGTAGCACCACTGACCAAGGTGGAAGCTTCGACAAACTGCTCAGTGCTCAGAGTTGGTTTCTACCAGAACAGGGCTGGGCTGAAAACTGCTGAGATGCCGTTCAGAAGAATTTAGAAAGCTGCTTTACTATGGTCTGAACACAGAGGGTAAACTATCATTTCTACTCCAGTGTCTTTGTTTTTCCCAGTTTCATTAACATTGGCTTTTTCATTAGATCTGGAATCCAACCCGAAGAACTTGTTGACTGACAAGATAACCTGCACTGACAAGACCCACGTCATGAGCAGTGGGGTGGGTTGTGTGGTTCAACAGCTAGGAAGACGGTGCTGGGTGATGGCACCGTGGTAAAACATGAGGCTTTGCAGACCCACAGTTGAAGTCTGGAGAACTCCCTGAATATGCTGGGCACAGGTGTGCCCACGATCAGGCTGGCTGAAGCTGGGAGAGGATCATGGTCTCAGGACTCTGTCGAGGGTGCTACATCTCTTTTTCTCTTCTCCATGGGATAAACAAACTTTTCAAAAACACATACCAAAACAAACAAACAAACAAACAAACAAAAACAATTAGGGACACTACTGGGAGAGACTGAGAGTTCCTGCAGCAGCTTCTCTGGCTTGCCTCCTCACTCTCAGAAACAGTCTCACCCTGATAATGGCTTCCTTTAAACCCACCTTTTGTGGAATCAAACTCTGCCAACCATGTCTTCAAGGCAAGGTCTTAGCAGCATGTCTTAACAGAGTAGAGAGTAAGGGGTGCTCCTGGGTACTGGTGGGGGTGGGGGGAGGGCAGGGCTGGTAGCACCACTGACCAAGGTGGAAGCTTCGACAAACTGCTCAGTGCTCAGAGTTGGTTTCTACCAGAACAGGGCTGGGCTGAAAACTGCTGAGATGCCGTTCAGAAGAATTTAGAAAGCTGCTTTACTATGGTCTGAACACAGAGGGTAAACTATCATTTCTACTCCAGTGTCTTTGTTTTTCCCAGTTTCATTAACATTGGCTTTTTCATTAGATCTGGAATCCAACCCGAAGAACTTGTTGACTGACAAGATAACCTGCACTGACAAGACCCACGTCATGAGCAGTGGGGTGGGTTGTGTGGTTCAACAGCTAGGAAGACGGTGCTGGGTGATGGCACCGTGGTAAAACATGAGGCTTTGCAGACCCACAGTTGAAGTCTGGAGAACTCCCTGAATATGCTGGGCACAGGTGTGCCCACGATCAGGCTGGCTGAAGCTGGGAGAGGATCATGGTCTCAGGACTCTGTCGAGGGTGCTACATCTCTTTTTCTCTTCTCCATGGGATAAACAAACTTTTCAAAAACACATACCAAAACAAACAAACAAACAAACAAACAAAAACAATTAGGGACACTACTGGGAGAGACTGAGAGTTCCTGCAGCAGCTTCTCTGGCTTGCCTCCTCACTCTCAGAAACAGTCTCACCCTGATAATGGCTTCCTTTAAACCCACCTTTTGTGGAATCAAACTCTGCCAACCATGTCTTCAAGGCAAGGTCTTAGCAGCATGTTCCTGGAGCTAGCTATTCGTCTCGTCTCTTGTCTCCCCACCTACATGCCCCACCATGTTCTACTGTGCCTTCTACCCCTTCCCACCCTTACCTGCCCACTTTCACCCTTCACAGACAGAAACACCAGCTTCTGCTCTGCTCAGATCCCACACTCACCTCCCAATCACAAGGGCCCATTATGGTGGCCCAACATAGCTGCTCTTATTTTTCCACAATTCTCTAAACTGTGTTTGCAAAAGTCAGTTTCATAACTCATTTATTCATCCATTCAGGAAACACTTTCTAAGTGTTTTCTCAATCCTCATCGATCTCTGAAAGGGGAAAGAGCTACCCATTCCTCTTCCAGAAGGAAGGGGATGTGTCATATCTGAGCATAGTAACACCTGTGTGCTGATCAGCACAACCAGACTTTTCTGGCAGGACAGTAAGGGACTGCCTACTAACTGCACAGAAAACCACAGATGTGACCAGAACAATCACTCTGCCCAACAGTGTCACCATGTGTCCAGAACACACTTGGAACCCAGCACAGTAAGAGGGATGAAGGAGTCTCTTTCTAATGAAGACCCTTACACATCAGCTCTTCCAGTTTTGAGACTCCACTTGGATATGCAGACACTGCAGGAAAATTTGAGAGACTAAGTGGGGAAAAACAAACACACATACAGATACACACATACACCCACACACAGGCAAACATGTACTTGCACACATGGATGTGCACATACACACGCAGACACACATGCACAAAGACACACATACACATAGGCATACGCATGTGCACACAAACACACATATGCACACAGACAAATATGCATACACACACACACACACACACACACACACTCCTTCCTACTCCAGAATCTGGCCCACCAGACTTTCGTCCTCACTCCAGCATTTAAGGATTGACGTTAGTAAGTCCAATTCAAGTTCTGCATCCCTTAAGAAATGTTTCCAATGAACATAGCATGGAGTAGGGGGATGAGAAGAATGAGAGAGTAGCTCAAAACCTCTGAGTGATTATTGAGTCAAGTGGTGTTACACTCATCCTATGTGCCCCACACAGCAAAAGAACATCCAAGTAGAAGGAAAACAGACAGGCTTTCTAAAATGTTAGGTCATCAGGTAAGTTGTGATGCATTTTTTTTGTTTGTTTTTCTATGCAGAAATGTGTCATGACTTTCTTGACAACCCAATAGAACAAGTTATCTCATGACATACTCTGCTCTGGACACCCACAAGGTCCCCAGACAGGACTAAGGAGCCATCCGGTAAAGAGGTGGCAGCATGCCCTACCGTAACAGTCCCCAGTCTCCCTGGCACCAAGGACTGGCCTCGTGGGGAGAAGGAGAGTTGGTCCAGAATGACCCAAGTGGCCCCCATTCTCTGTGCACCCCATTTCCCACTACCACATTGCAATATACAATGGAACAATCACACAACAGGTTTCTTGGTCCCATGGAAATCCAATACCTGATCAGACAGGGGGTGGAGCCCAATGTGAGTGATGAGGAGCAGCAGCAACCACAGACGAAGCCCTGCTCTTCATCTGCTCCCTGACTTCTACCGTGAGGCCCTGCAGACCTGTACTGGTCTGCATCCTGGCTCCCAACAGGCCATGGACTGGCACCAAACTGTGGCCCAGGGGGTTGGTGACCCTTGCTCCACTGGGCAGACACTGGGCTCACCATTCACTCCAACAGTTAACTGAGCAGCTATTTTGGCCAGCACTGTGAGAGGCAGGATCAGATGATGACCTCAGCACAGGGATTTCCTTCTTCAAGTAGCATGATGCAGCCCCTCTGGGAGAACTGCAGCTCCTATGAGCTTCCCATTTCCACTGCAGCCCACTTTAGGATTCCTGATCACAGGCTACCGTGAATACAAGCACAGTCCTATCCTAGTTAGCTTAGCATTTAATTACACGTTGGATATTCACCCAATCTCCCCAAGTTGAATGCAAGCCACTTGGACTACATGCTACATTTAAGATATGGTGCCCTTGGGGCCAGTGGATGGCATAGTGGTTACGGTACTTGACTCCCACATGGTTGACTGTGATTCAAGTCCTAGACCTGCCAGCTAGAAATTCATGTCAGGCACAGCTGGATGTGTGCCCAAAATCCTGAAAGAAGAATGGAGAAGAAGGGATTGTGGCATGGCCATTACCCCTAGGGGATGGTTTCTTACTTTCTCTCTGTGTGTCTCTGGAAAGTGCATGTCCCCTGTAGCAAAAATCTCTTAAAAAAAAAAAAAAGACATGGTGGGACCAGCAGTTGGCGTAATGGCTATGTCGCTGGACTCCCACATAGTCGACCGCGGTTCGAGTCCCGGACCCGGTGGCTTAAACTCACGCCGGGCGTGTGTGCGTGCGTGCCCAAGATCCCGAGAGGAGAATGGAGGAGAAGGGATTGCGGCGTGGCCATCCCCCCTGGGGGGTGATTTCCTGCTTTCTATCTCTCTGTCTCTCTCTGTCTGTCTGGCGAGTGCACGCGCCCTATAGCAAAAACCTCTCCAAAAAAAAAAAAAAAAAAAGAAAAAAAAATATCAAAAAAAAAAAAAAAAAAGACATGGTGCACTTTATGTAATGCTCTTCCATTAGGGAGAGTTGTTCATGGTCATAGCAGCATGGTAACTCTGGAGGCTTGCAAAGCATGGTTCCAGAGACATTCATACATTTTTCTAGAATAAAATAGTGCATCCAGAAAGTAATTCCTACTTGAGTCGTGTTGTTTCAAAGGCTAAACATTCCTCTTGTTATCCTGAAGAGTTTTGCTACAATTTGTCACCGAAATAATGGTTGCATTGGCAGGTTATGTTATCACCAGGAGCAATCTACTTGAAGGAAAAAAGTCACTCAAACCTTAGACTGTTGCCACCCTACCCACTTCATGCATCCTGGCCCGTGCCAGGGCCAAGTGAGAAAACAATTTGGCTGCCTAAGACGGGCCTTTATAAGCCTCCATGACTCTACCCCAGGGCCCAGGCTTGAGCTACACCAGTGCTTCAGCACTGAGGGAAAGGATTTTGTGCTTGGTTTCCTGCTGTACCTCCAGGGCTTTAAAGAAGCTGTGACACCCACACCCAGCAGATGCTCTGTCACACTGGCAGTGGAATAAGTGCCATTAAGTCAGAGTTCTGCACATGGTCTACTCCATGGGAGGGACGCCTGAGCTGCACAGTGATCACCTCCACACCAGAGGCACACGGGGGAACCATGGCCTCTCCCCAACCCCTCTGGGATCCAGTGTTCTTGAGAAGCCACTGAACCATGACAAATGTTAGCGCAAACCCACATTGAGCCACCATTTCTTCCAACCATCACACATTTTCCTAACCATAATAGTCCTCACAAGCCACACAAGAGGGAAAACTGTTCTGAAGACTGAGATCAGGTCTGAGTTTCATGCTCTAACAAGTTATAAGTGCTTAGAATTTTAATTCCAACTAAGATGTCCCTTAAGTATTTCTCAGAGCCTAAGTGTTACCTAGCAGAAGGGCTCTTTAGGTGAGCTTGTGAAGAGGAGGTAGAGAAAACTAACATTTTCTTTCCCATTTTAACATTTTATAATCCATCCTTTGAACCACAATGTTCTTTAACAACCTAAATTTTATTCGATAATTTTGTTGCATGACCTACAGGAAAGGCTGTTTCAAGGGAAAACGTTTAATGACTGAGAGAAACCATCAAAAGCTTTCATTTATCTTAATTTACTAAGTTGAGAAGCGGTTTTTTTTTTTAAGTTGACTAGATGCCTTAGAGATGATGTGATGATTTCTTGCATAGGGAAAAAAAATATTTAACTTCAGGCTAAGAGTCAGGACTGCAAAAGCAAGAGTGCGTGTGGCATGAAACATGAAGAAAGTTTGCCATGCAGCAAGATATCCCTTCACCCAAATGCAGGAGAGCAAGAGACAGCTTTTCCATCCTTGTGACCAGCACTCTGATGGCTCATGGTCAAGTCTGTTCCCACCCACCTTAATGTTTAATTAACAGAGCCCATCAACCCTCTTCTAGAGCAGGGTTACAGAAAAGGTAATTTGAGTACTCATTAAAATAAGCTAATGTTCATTTTGGAGCCTAGCATCTGTTTGTTTAGAAACTTTTTCTTTTTTTAATTTGCCAGAGGGCATGTACACTAGCCAAAGAGAGACAGAAAGAAAGGTAGATGACCAGGTCATTCCACAATTCCTCCTCCTCCATTTCTCCAGCCTTTCAAGGTTTGGGGGATGTATGCAACACACCTGATGTGTTTTTCAAGCCTCTAGATCCAGAATTTGAACTGTGTGGTCAGTCATGTGGCCTCCAGCTCCACCTTAACCACTAGGTCATTAGGGCCAGTCCTATTAACTGTTTTTCTTTGTTTTGTTTTTTTTTTTAAAGAGGTTTTTGCCTTAGGGCACTATAGACTGAGAAAGTGAGAGGGAAGGTGAGAAATCACTCCTCAGGGAGGATGGCCACACCACAATCCCTTCTCCTCCATTTTCTCTTGGGATCTTGGGCATGCATGCACCTGTGCCCAGCATGATTTTCTAGCCACCAGGTCTGGGACTCAAACCGCAGTTGGCCATATGGGAGTCCAGTGACGTAACTGCTATGCCATCTCCCCCACAAACAGTTTTTTAAAGTCAAGAGGGTGCAGTCAGAATCCACTGGTACTTAGAGGAAAAGGGGAAGCCCCAGCATGACACTTCTGAAGCGTATTCATGTTGGGTATAGTCAACATGCAAACAAAGTGATATGTAGTAACTAAATGTATAAAATTTAAATTAAAAAAATGAAAAAATTAAGTAAAATAAAAAAACTTAAAAAAAAGACAAGGTGAGACTGTATTTTTCTCCATATTATGAGATTAGTTTCCTTTTCTTCTTTTTAAGCCAATGCTTATTCACTATAGTTGCCACGGGCTTTTCATTTGAAAGAGCAAAAACAGGGGAACCAGCAGTTAGCGTAATGGCTATGTCGCTGGACTCCCACGTGGTCGACCACAGTTCGCGTCCCGGACCCGGTGGCTTAGAACTCACGCTGGGTGCGTGTGTGCGTGCGTGCCCAAGATCCCGAGAGGAGAATGGAGGAGAAGGGACTGTGGCGTGACCATACCCCCTGGGGGGTGACTTCTAGCTTTCCGTCTCTATGTCTCTGTCTGGCGAGCGCACGCACCCTATAGTGAAAAACCTCTCAAAAAAAAAAAAAGGGCAAAAACACAATTATCAGTTGTAACCAGAGAAGGAAAGAAATGAATTACAACCTGAACTAATCCAAGTTAAGGTGAGATAGATGTCTAAAATTTCCATCTTTTCCCATTATAATTGATGATTCTGGGGTAATGGTCATGAGGAAATGATAGTTTACTGGATTCATACGAAATAGGAGGTTGTTCTTTTGTTTTTGAGCCTTCTAACACTTTCATTCTGAGGTTCCAGCAGGTTAACCAATCCAACTTCCTCTGCTCCTACCTTTAAAAACACTATTATTTAATAAACACGAGTATATGCCCCACTACTTGGATATACTATAGGTAAATAGAGTTATGTGTTGCTTAACAATGAGGATATGTTCTGAGAAATGCATCCTTCGGCAATTTTGTCATGTGAACATCAGAGTGTACGATATGTCCATGACGCACCTAGGCTCTACCGTATGGCCTATTGCTGCCAGGCTGCCAACTTGAACGGCATTACCGTGTAGGTGATTGTAACACATCGGTATGTATTTGTGTATCTAAACTCATTCAAAGAAGAAAAGATCCACTAAAATAGAACCCAGGGTAGCTGAGGCTATCGGAGGATGATGGTGTGAAAACTCTGTATGGGGTGCCTATCTCTCTCTGCGTTCCACTCTGTCACAGAAGAAATAAACTTGGAACAATAAGTAAAATATCAATGAAATTTTATATACCTCAACCAATAATACAGTAGGTTATCATTATTAAGCGGTACATTATGTACATAATTGTGTTTTTATAGAACTGGCAGTAGGAGTTTATTTACATGAGCATCACCCAAAACAAGTGACACCGCAGTGCTTTATGACATTATGCCAGTCATCACATCATTGGGCTAGACAACAGGCATCTTTCAGCATTATGATGGTCATATGGGACCACCACAGTAAATCTGGTTCTTTCCTAACCAAAATGTAGTTATAAATGCATGACTGTAATTACCTTCTGTTTTCAGAGAACAAAATTGAGACGCAAGATGATTTTTGTTGTTCTATGTAGTGAGGTTACAGGTGACAGGCCGCCAGGCCCAACCACCACTGAAGGCACGGCTGGGACACTTCGGAAGGATCCCGTAAAGCCCTTACTTATTTGTTGAAAGGTGCTGTGCAGAGAACACTAGGACTGCCTCGCCCTCACCCTCCCCCCTTATCCCACCACAGCCCCCGACCCCAGCAGTACAGGGACAAATGGACAAGGTGTACGGTCCGGAGGAAAGGTGGGCCGAGTCCGAGGTCGGGGTCTAGGATCAGGACCCGAGTCTATGGCCAAAAGCGGGATCTGGAGTCTGGGCAGGCGGCGTCCCGATCCCTCCAACTCTCTGAGCCCCTGCTACTCCCTTCCATCCAACCCCGCCAGGGAGGCCCCTCGCGCCCCCAGGGCCCCACCTACCTTGCCCCCGACGGGCGGACATGCCTAAACCCGGGTCAGCGAGCCGCGGTTAACCCAACCAAGCTGGCCCGACCTGCGCGCTGAGCGCTTCCGGATTCCGTCAGCCTAGGCCCGCCCACAACAGCAAGAGTGCCCAATCCGGGTCTGGGGCCTCTTCCGCTAGCTGTCAATCAGTCAAGCGCCGGCTGAAAATTGGTTGGTACTGAGGGTGTGGGCGTGCCTGAGGCCCTCAGACCCCGCCTCTGGGAGCCTCGCTACGGAGCGTGCGCAGAGAACAGTCGGCTGGGGAGGGGCAGCTCTGACAAGCAGGTGTCTCCGCCGCCAGGAGCAGGGGAGAGACCTGCCACGGAGCCGCACCTGGTCTACATACTGGTCGAATTCAGGATGCGAGCGCTAGAAAGGACGCTGTGGGGAACAAGAGGACCCGGAGGCTTGAGTGGAGATAGGTCTCACTCTGTCCACGCACCTGCTGCCCACTCTTTACTCTGCCTGATCAGCTGGACCTAGCTTTGCCGGTAAACCAGGAATCGTCAGGGTGCTGATGTCCTCCCACAAGCCCCTCTACCTTCATCCACGCGAAGATCTGTCCTGATACCTTCTTGGCTGGTCTTCCTACCAAGTGAATCGCTTCCTCAGGGTCTCTGCCCACCCATGGCTCCTGCGCTGGGACATTCGCTCGTTTTGACCCCTCTTTCTTAAATTCATGTCTTAAAAAAACATTTATTGAGTGTCTGTACTTCCCTGAATAGCCTCACAAGAGGAGAGAGACAATGAAAATTAATAAAAACGATAAGGAGTGCCTCCTGTGGAAATGAGAGATATGAATGAATGAATGAATGAATGAATGAATAAAAAGAGAAGGAAAGGCGAAGGGGAAGTGCCCTTGGTCAGAAAGGCATCTTTGGAAGGCAGTTTGAACACAGGGTTGAAGCAGGGGAGGAAGCAAGGCTTAGGATTAACTAAAAGAGTGATCAGAGCAGAAGGGATAACACACCTTCAAGGAGAATGCCTGTTGTGTTTATATTTGGGAAATAGTGACAAGGCTAC
Organism: Tupaia belangeri chinensis; assembly: GCF_000334495.1. Classification (NCBI taxonomy): domain Eukaryota; kingdom Metazoa; phylum Chordata; class Mammalia; order Scandentia; family Tupaiidae; genus Tupaia; species Tupaia belangeri. The sequence goes on along the minus strand of NW_006159519.1, from coordinate 371,790 downwards.
TGAGAAGAGAGCACAGTTAAGATCAGAGGAAGGAAGGTGTGTTAGTGGGGCAAGACCATGCATGTAGGAACCATGTTAACTTTGGATTTTGCAAGGAATGAGATGGAAAATCACTGGGCGAATTTGAGCAGAGGAGTAAAATGATCCAATGTACACTTGAAAGAAGTCACTTCAGCCACTGTGCTAAGAGTAGACATTAGTGGGAGGAAGCATGGAGCCCAATTTGAGTCAACTGCAGTAAGAAAGATGTTGGTGGCTAGTATCCGAGGGATATCATTTGAGGTTGTGGGAAGAGATGATTGGAATGTAGATATGTTTGAAGGCAAATAAATTTTCTTATTTTTCTTCTCTGACACTGAGAGAGCAGTCTAGAATAGTTCTAGAAGGCTGTAGTCACACAGATGTGGTAGCGACCCTTTGGGAAAATCTTTGCTGGGTGGTAGTGTGCAGTTTTAGACATGATAAGTGTGAGATGCTCATAAAATGTATAAAGGTACGAGAGCATGAAGTGAGTGAATGTAGAGAGAGACATGCTCAGGGACTGAGCCCTGAGGTGCTCTGATGTGTGGAAGGGAGCTGTCTTGAAGCCAAGGCAAAGAAGAGCTTGTTCATTCATGATGTTGATACCTCAAGCTAAGGACTGATAATAGACAGATTAGTCAGGGGTAGAACATCAGTGACCTTGATTACAGCGATTCTGTTGGCGTGGAAGAGACAGAAGCTGGATGGAAATTCATGGGAAGAATTGCTGAGTAGGAACAGAAAGTTTGACATCTCCAATGAACTCTGTGATCGGTCTATCTTCCCCCACCACCCCTGCATTATACCTGGTCTTACCGATGTCTCTAGCTCATGTAGTTATGTCCTGCCCTACAGTCTTCCAGAAGCATATCTAACCAATTGCCAAGATGACATAGGCATCCTCATCAATTCCTCCACTCATAACCCATCCAGAAAAATCACATGAGGTGTATTCTATTTGAAATATTTCTTACTTCCACTTCCTTGTTTGAGTCTTCATTGTCTCTTACTAGGATTTCTCCAGGTATTTAAAAATTGATTTCCCAAACCCCACTTTTGTCTTCTCACTTTAATCTTACCATGATCTCTTCACTTCATGGCAGCTGAAATGAGCTTTCTAAAATCTCATAACCATTAAAAAAATAGATAAATCACATCAACAGGGCACAGAAAAAAAATTCTATCAATAAATGCTTTAAATGGGAACCAGCAGTTAGTGTAATGGCTATGTTGCTGGACTCCCACGTAGTCGACCGCGGTTCGCGTCCCGGACCCAGTGGCTTAAAACTCACGCCGGGCATGTGTGTGTGTGCCCAAGATCCCTAGAGGAGAATGGAGGAGAAGGGATTGCAGCTTAACCACCCCCCCCTGGGGGGGGTGATTTCTCGCTTTCTGTCTCTCTGTCTGTCTCTGTCTGTCTGGCGAGTGCACGCGCCCTATAGTGAAAAACCTCTCCAAAAAAAAAAAAAAAAGCTTTAAAAAAGCATTTGACAAAATCTGACACTTGTTTATAATTTTACGAAATCTCTCATCCAGCTACAAAGAGAATAACTTCTACAGATTGAGAAAGAACATCTTCAAAAGGCCTACAGCTAAAATAATACTTGATGGTGAGGAACTTTTTCACTAAGATCAGGATAAAGGCAAGAATTCCTTGTCACCACTGCTTTTCAACATTGTACTGGAAATCCTCGCTAATGCAATAAGATAAGAAAAGGAAATAAATAGTATACAGATTGGGAAGAGAAAAATAAAACTGTCTTTATCCACAACTGACATATTTATCTATGGAGAAAAGCTCATTGATCTGCTCAAAATCCTTCATTAAACTGCCTTGTATATAGACTAGAATTCAAACCCTTAAAATGTCCTTAATTTCTCATTGTTCAGCCATATTTATTGTACTCTCTCCCTTGCTAACTTAGTTCTAGTTATTCTGACTGTTCAATGAAAAGAAAAAGCACCTAAGTCCTTCTGTCTCCTTGAGTCTTCAGCCTCCTCTTCCTTCTTTTATCCACCCTATAGTTTTCTTTCCTAAATTGTATTACTTCTCAGAACTCTGACAGATGCTGACATCTGACTTCAGCTGTAATTGTGTTATAAAGTCCTCAGACACTCACCTGATTCCACCTCAAACCCTGCTGATCACTTTCTTTGAAGCTAAAGGTTTTTCTCATCTGGGATAAGTGGGGAAGAGGAGGAATGAGGATGCAACCCTTAATCATTGGGGGATGGAAGTCAGTTGAAAAGATATTCAGCTTTCTACTTGCATTCTACTGGTACACTGTTCCTTAGAGAATCCCTAGCAGGACTGAGTCCCAGTTGCCCACAGAAGTAACTAGCTTGCTAATGCATCTTTTATTAACTTTCTCTTCTCAGTCTCATTCTTCTTACTTCCTTTCTCTAGTTTCCTGGGATCAATCATCCACATAACACACCTGCACCCAAATCTCCATTTCAAGATCAGTTTGTGTGAGAACATAGGGAAGATTTAACTTAATTATAACCCTGAGAGTTCTTTCCTGATACCACAAGCTACACTGGTTGGCCTATAATACCCTATATCTTTCACACACACACACACACAGACACAATCCCAGTAGGCTTATGCACTCAGCAGAGAGAGAGAGGGAGAGGGAGAAAGTATCCCGTAATGGGGCATAGTCAAAAGGAAATACCTTCTCCATTTCTCTGCCCTGAGGAGATTTTGTGCACACACATGCACCTGGCATGTTTTTCAAGCCATTGGGGATAGGATTTGAACTGCACGTTGATTGTATGGTATCTGTCTCCTTTAGCCAACAAGCCAAGGGCTGGCTCTATCTTTCCTTCAGAGAAGTAATTGTAATGTGTGATTTTGTGTAACTTTGTAAATGACTCTCTCTTTAGACAGAAAGTTCCATGAAGCCAGTGACAGTTACTCTTTTTCTGTTTTGCTGGCACATGGAGAGCACATGATAAACACTCAGTATATTTGCATTATTTTTGTTATTGCTATTTCATGAAAGAATAAGTAATTTTTTAAAATATGAAAGGATGGAGACAAATATGGAGAGGAGGGAAGTCAAAGTCAATTTAAAAATTGAAACATAGGTCTAGAACCTAGATTTTTGGCTGAGATTTAATGCAACTAATTGGCTTTGATAGTGAAGACAAATTGGAAGATGCTTGGAACACTAAGAAAAAAATCAAATTGTGGTCAGATTTATTTGATTCATCTTTGCATCTCCCTCATCATTTAGCATTTTGCTTTGAAAATAATCAACAATTGACAAATATTTGGATAATTGATTATATAAAAACAACTTACAGAGACTGTATCTGGTTAAAGATATTGCATTTCTGGGAAAGCTTGGTTTGTCACATTCCAAATATTTTTGATCACCTAATTCCCTTTTCCTATTCTGACACCTGTCTTTCTATAAACATTCATCTTGGTGTTTAAGTGTGAAAACAAACTTCACAACAGAGATACAGAAAAGTCCATTACTGCATTTCTGTTAAAACAGGGCTAAGTGACTTGCCCACTAACTTTCTAGTGATAAAGCCAGGAGTAAAAACAATTATGTCCCAGGTTGCTAGTGTGTTTTGCCCTAGGCCACAGTAACTTTCCTTCCCTACTGGTAGTTGGAGATCAGAAAGACAAACCCATGGATCTAATTAGGGCCTCTTAAAATACAGCCAGTGTTCCTAAATTTTCCAGACTCCTGCCAGTTATCAACGCACCTTCTGTTCTTTTCCTTGACTTCCATCATTTATGCTGCTAAAAGCAAACATGGAGGTTGCAGACCCTGTTTGGAGGTGCTCGCTGTGTCTGGACCTACGTTCATTAATAAAGAGAACTGCTGGTGGGGTCTGGGGACACCACGTGTATCCCTCACCACTGGCACAGTTCATCCGCAGGCAAGAATACAGGGAGGCTGGGTCTTCCAGCTGCCACCGCAGCAGCAGTCTCTTGCAGTGGGTGAAATTCTTTGCACACAGGTAGAGTACATCTCTTGTCCTGAGTCCTTCCTCTGCCACGTGAGCCTCTTGGCTGTGGAGAAGACTTTACACTGTGCACGAATCTCACACGAATGAGCCAGCGTGTCCCTTAGCTCAGTCCACAGTGGGTTAGACCTTCCCCTGTGTGGAAGGGTGCGTGGCAGTTGCGCTGCTAACTTTCCAGCGCGTGGAGCATCTGCTCGTGTGTGCAACGGTGGAGGCGGCTGGAGTCCTACCCCGCGCCCTCGCTGTCCCCGGGTGACCCTCTGCTCTCCGCGCAACAGTTGGGGCCAGGCGGTGAGCTGTCAAGGCGGCGGGGCAGGCGGTGCGCGCG
>NW_006159519.1:366314-367066 GCF_000334495.1 Tupaia belangeri chinensis | reverse complement strand
GGGGGGGGCGGGAGGCGCGCGGGGGCCCCCGGGGGGCAGCCTGTGCGCTGGAGTCCGGCGTTGAGCTCGTCGCCTGGCTGCACGCACCTCTGCCTGTGGCCGCGGGTGCCTGGACCCTGGGCTCCCGCGGGTGCTGGAACCAGCAATGAGCCAGGAGTCGCGGAGGTGTGAAATTCCCGCTCGGCCGGTTGGGGAGGGGGCTCAGCCCGGGGGTGCAGTCGAGCGAGGGGGGCTGCGCACCAGGCTGTGATGGGGCAACCGTGAGGAAATGGGGGCGGCGGCCAGCAAACTGTATCCCCTTCCCCCCTAGCCTGGTGGGAACACACAGGTTCTGGGAATGAATGAAAGGTGCCCCGAGCCCGAGCTGCGTGCGTCGGGTCGGGGAGGTCAGGAAGGGGCCAATTCGGCCGGGTGGCAGCAGCTTTTGAGACAAGGGTGGGGAGCGGCTGGAGGGGTGCGCGCCCGGAGGGGGTGGCCGCCGCCCGGCTCTCCAAGTGCGAGCGAGGAGCACCGGGGCTTTTTTAGGGGTGGTTGCTAAGCGAGGTGCTACCCAGCGCAGGATTTTGTAACTAAGCCTCCCCCGGCAGCGGCTGTTGCTGTTCTCGGGCTCCTTTGCTAACGATTGCAGGAGAAATAATGAGGATGTAATTATTACAGCCCTGCGAGGCGAGGGGGTGGGGGGCGGCAGGCGCGGGCTCTTCTGCTTGGAGCGGGCCAGGTGTGGCTGGGGGGGGGGGGGGGGGGGGCTGCCC
>NW_006159519.1:294512-364337 GCF_000334495.1 Tupaia belangeri chinensis | reverse complement strand
CGGCGGGGTGGCGGCAGCTTTTGAGGCAGGGGTGGGGAGCGGCTGGAGGGGTGCGCGCCCGGAGGGGGTGGCCGCCGCCCGGCTCTCCAAGTGCGAGCGAGGAGCACCGGGGCTTTTTTAGGGGTGGTTGCTAAGCGAGGTGCTACCCAGCGCAGGATTTTGTAACTAAGCCTCCCCCGGCAGCGGCTGCGGGGGCGCCTCTCCCCACCCCAGCCTTCGCTGCGTGCGCGTCGTGTTCCGTGCGGAGAGGCTTGAGAGCAAACTGGATTTGGGGACCTGGAAAAGGGGTGGGTGGGTAGGAGAAACAGTTGGAAGAAGTGGGGAGGGGGCGACAAGGCACAGCACCTCGAGAGAGCTAAAGAGGTTGGCGGGTGGAGAGTGGGAGAGGGGGAGAGGGGACGCAGGGAGAGCAGAGACCAGAGCGTGCTGGCTGGTTGGTGATTTGCGTCGGAAACTCAGGGCATCTTCTCGTTCTTTGGCTTTTCCACAGTTTTTAGCTGTTATTTCAGCCCCCTGCAAGTGCTTTCTTGCAAATGAGTGGGGATTCTCTGGCCAGGGTTTGGAATTTGAAATTCGTGACTTATCAGCGGCGACTGTCTTGTATCGATTAAAAAATAAAGCGATCGGCAGCGAAGTCATCCTCTGTGTCGATTAACTCTGCAGCCCAGGCTGTGGGTGGTTTTAGAGCTCGAAATATAAAGCGCAACGCGTTTCCTGTCACCTCGTACTTAGAGGCAGGAAAGAAGCTCCTATGAGGCGCTGAAGAGAGGACTTCTTGGGGGCTAGTCTTGGGGCCCTAGGGGATTTGCTCCAGGTGACCAGCTGCGCATTGTGGAACAGTGTGTCTGATTAGAACTCTTAGACCTTGGTGATCTGTGCTTTAAAGAAGTCTTACTTGCAGACGACGAATTAATTATATTTGTAATTAGAAAATAACGTGATATCTTAACATATCCTAAGGGAGGCCAGGCGCCACAATGAAAACAGCATTTTTTCCCCACAGGTCTCAAAGCTGACCCAACACAACCCCCTTCCACCCCGACCTTGCAAGGAACGTTTAGATTTTAGGTTAGTGTTCATTACAACACCATTTTAATTTTATTTCCTTTATAGTCTCTGTAAAGATAATGTGATAGTAACCAAGACAAGTAACACCATCAAAAACAAAACTGGTGAAATGGTGGGAAAATGGTCATTTTTGTCAGGTCAGGTTGTTACTCTGGTGTTTAAAAAGATGTCATTAATCAGGGTTTTCCAGTAGCCAAATTGTCTTGTGCAGGCAGCTGGGTGACTCACAGATTTGGCTCCAATAGTAATTGTAGAGTGTGCGTACCATTTCCTTTTAGATGGTGTGACTTTTTCATTGCTTGGAAGAGAACAAATTAGAATATTTTATATCCCACATCTGGCTGGCATGCTAGAGGGAATACTCTCTGCTGCATGACATCTGGGCTGTAAGAATCACCTGGTGGGAGATCAGAAGCCACTCCTGTCCTAACCCACACTGCCTTTCTCCCATCACTTCAGACCTCTTATCCAGCATCAGGAACTCAACAAACGTGGCATGTATCTTCAGTGCTAGCTTCTTAAGGGGGTCGAACTTCGTGCCTGTCAGCCATTCTTGCCCCGTCATTAACTCTCCTTCATAATTTCTTCTGTTTTTGACTAAGAAGTCAGTGGGCCCAGGATGACCTGCTCTACTGAGCTCTCCTGTCCAACCTAAACTTTAGGTTTAAGGATAACTCTATGCAAAATGAATAATTTTCAAGTAATTCAAAGTGACGAAATACAGTCTTCAGCAGAAACATGTTTTCTCATGTAAATCTTCTAAGTCAACTGTTCAAACTAAGTGTTATTTCCTTTTCTTCCAAAGAAGTTTGTGCTTACAGTACATTTATCCAGAGCAGGACTCCCTTCAGGCAGAAATAAACATTCATTTATTTACTAATACTTTTGTATGCCTTAGATTACTTGTGACATAGATGGATTAATGACAATATTTTTAATTTTTATAGAATTCAGATTACATTGCATTATTTCTCCCCCACACATCTATCATTCTATGGCAGCCTATCCTCCCATTTTTTAAAAAAAATCTATTTAGCTTTTGAAATTGGTAGTAATTTCGAATTAAATATTAAAATAAAAAATGCATTGCAGAATTTAAATCACATTGGGTTCTGTGTATCTGGAACCCAACCAATTCTGAAACTAAAGGACTATAAAAGGTTTTAAATGTCACAGGGTTTGTTTTCGCCACTTTTAACACATTATCTTTTAAAATGTTGAAATCGGAGAAGTCTATATCTTTTATAGTTATATTTGAGGAGAAACTTCATGATTTCTTAGTTGCCTGAGGAGTTGAATGCTACACACTTTTATTATAGATTTTAAAAGGAAATCAGTTAAATATTTCATTTATTGACCCTTGGAATGGGTATGCTATGGTCATTCACTGGATACAATAAAAATAACTATGATTCATCATTTTGGCCAGATGGGAGTCATATTTAGAGCATTGCCAGCATGTTGGTTATAAAAGAATTATAGTCTACCATACAGGAAGTCAGTGGGCAAAACATTCTATGCAGTTAAAAATTATTCTTAATCAGCCATATAGTTTTACTTAGCATTTATTTTTCATCATAAACACATTCTTAGCCAGTTGCAAACCTCTTAAATATGCTTTGTTGCTTTCTAAATCCTTTGTACAGAAACTGTGTATGATAATTTCATGTGCACTGTCCTTTTTAGGGAGGGTAAGGGTATGGGCTTTGGTATTCACCAGACATGGGGTGGTAGGGTGTGTGGATGCCATTGTAAATCCTGCACCTGTTGCTAGTCACCTTTCCCTTCCAGGACCTACCAGAGGTGTCAAATAACAGATGCGAATTTAGTATTACTCTTGGGCAAAAGGCAGTTGGAACTCATGTGTAAACCACTGTTTTCTTTTTCCATGCTATTCTTCTGTACACTGATCTTACCTGCCTGTGAAAACACTTCTCCCAATCAGCAGCACTTGGATTTGTTCACATCACCGCTTCCTATGAGCCCTAGGAGAGTTGACCACCCCTTTCTTTGGCTCTTCTGACATTCCCTACAAAGAGTCTCAGTTGCAGGTATTCTTAGGAGAACCTTCTCTCCCACTTTGCTGCCAATGGTCTTTCATACGGCATGTCGATCACCTTCATTCTTGACCTATCCTATCTTTCCTGGGGGATCTTTAAGAGTTTAACTCCTTGACCAATTATGGTAGGCTTCTAGTGCATTTTCTATTCCCTTCTAATATAGGGATGCTGATTTCTTTTGGAGAGCTTCCTTCCTCCCTTTTAAGCTATAGTAGATCCACACTGGCTTCAGACAGGGACTCTATTGGCCAAAGGAAGTGAGAGTCCCATTTCTCTCTAAAGTGTAATTTTATCAGTGGCGATCATGGCCCTTCATTTCAGATGGGACTTTTATATGTCTTTTGAGGTAAGTGAAGTTTTAGAAAATATAATTTAAAAGAGGTATTTTTTTTTGTGGTTACAGTCACTTTATGACCCTGTGGGATGGTCTGTTGGCATGGACAGGGGAACCATACTCATAGATGGAGACACTTCAATTCTGACATTATTGGAAGCCCTAGGCCAAGTTATGCCCGAAACCATCATTGCCCTTGATTTTCAGTTATGTGAATTGGGAAATTCTCTCTTTGAATCGGGTTTTCTGTCCCTAATAACCAAATAGGAATGTACAATTTTTGATTTCTTTGTTTTTAGAGAGGCTTTTGCTATAGGGCCTGTGCACTCACTGGAGAGACAGAAAGCGAGAAATCACCCCCCCAGGGGTAGGCAGACGGCCATGCCATAATCCCTTCTCCTCCACTCTACTCTCAGGATTTTGAGTATGCATGCACACGAACCCAGCATACGTTTCAAACCATCAGGTCCAGGACTCAAACCATGGTTGACTTTGTGGGAGCCCAGTGACTAAACCATTACACCATCTGCTGGTCCCGCAGATTTTCAATTTGTCCAAAAATATTCATGTTAAAATTCTCAGTGTGGCACAAGATCTATCATCTTCAGGTGATGTTTATATCTGGTATATATTTTGTGTGTATGCACAGGAAAGAAAAAAGAAAACTTTTTTTGAGAGAGATTTTTGTTATAAGGCACATGTACTTGCCAGGGAGACAAAGAGAGACAGAAAATGAAAAATCACCCCACAGGGAGGATGACCATGCTACAATTCCTTCATTCTCCTCTCAGGATTTTGGGTATGGATGCATACATGCCTGGTGTGAATTTGAAGCCATCAGGTCTAGGACTCTAACCACAGTCGACTACGTGGGAGTCCAGCAACGTAACTGTTAGGCCATCTGCTGGTCACGAAAAAAGAAAACTTCAAGTCTATCTTTTATAAAAAGAAAAATGAAAACAAATAAAATTGGAACCAGCCCCTTTCGTAAGATTACAGCAAAATACTTAAAAAGTAGCCTCATGAATGCAATTGATCATTGTCTTTAAAATGATGTTTCCCACTCTGCACAAAAGAAAAAAAAATTGCAATGATGCACTAGAGCCCATAGAGTGTATATGTTAAGCCAGGCAGTAAACAACCTCCTCTTGTGCTTAATGAACATTCGTCCTATTTTTGCAACACACTGACAAGTGGCGTTTTATATCATCAGCATAAGGTAGTGACTAAGAGTGAGGATTCTGCCATCAGACCTCTGGGGCAGCTGGGCAGCATTCAGCCATTCATTTGACCTCACTCTAGTTCAGTTTCCTTGTCACTAGTGAAAACATTAGAGGGACAATACAGTATTAATCTGATAGGGTTGTCATGGGGATTGAATGAATTGGTGACAGTAAAGCATTTAGAACTTGAATAAATAGCATGCAGTAAATGCTCAATAAGTCTTGATTATTTAAACTTTTTTAAATTTTATTTTTATTGTTTGTTTATTTATTTTTGCCATAGGGGGCATGCACTTGCTAGACAGAGGGAGGGAGGAAGGGAGTGAGAGTGTGTGTGTGTGTGTGTGTGTGTGTGTGTGTGTGTGTGCGCGCGCGCGAGATTGCAATGTGTGGCCACATTGCAATCCCTTCTCCATTTTCTTCTTGGGATTTTGGGCACACATGCATATGTGCCTGGCATGATCCCCAAGGATTAGTCCAAGACTCGAACCATGGTAAGCCGTGTGGGAATACAGTGCCTCAGTCACCATGCCATCTGCCGGTCCCATATTTTTATCATGAAGAAATAAAATTAGGGCCCAGTTCAAACCAGCCTGCATTGGAAGTTATCAAGCCACTCTCTAAATGCCCATAAAACTTTGGTACTGGGATCAGCAGATGGCTTAATGGTTACATTGCTGGATTCCCATGTACTACCTGGCAGCTTCAAACTCACGCAGTGTGTGTGTGTGTGTGTGTGTACGCGTGCGCGTGTGCGCATGCACATGCCCGAGATCCCAAGAGGAGAATGGAGGAGAAGGGATTGCGGCATGGCCATCCTCCATGGGTGGGGGGCGGTGATTTCTCGCTTTCTATCTCTCTCTCAGGTGAGCACACGTGCCCAATAGCAAAAGTCTCTAAAAACAAAACAAAACAAATAAAAACTTTGGTACTTATTATGTCTGGTCCTCTTGTACTATGTATCTGTTTTGTCAACCTTTTCTGGAAGATTTTTGTTGTTTTTTTTTTGTTTGTTTGTTTTTGACCCAACTTAACCACAAAAGGACAAGGGCAACAATGTTAATAAAACAGAAACAGAAACTCAGAGAAAACAATTATAACCGCAAGATTTAGCATAATTCTTTAGGTATCACATTTGACTCTGAGCTTCCAAAGAGTCGCACCAGGAAAAAATAAGAAACACAAACCTTCACTTGATTATCTTATGAGAGTGGACATTACATAGTCATGTTTCAGTGCAGAAACATTTTTCCTAGTGTTAAATTGTAAAAGATGTTCTCATGGTAGATCTCAGATACAGGGATTGGAGATATGTAACATATAAAAGTTGTATAAATATAGAAACACCCTTTATGATTAGGTCTTTTGAAAAAAAGTGTTTATTTTATTTACAAGAAAACACATGCATGAAAGAGAGAGAGAGAGACAGACAGACATCTCAGACAGACAGACATCTCAACAGGGTCTTGTCATGGAAGACAAGACCAATGACTTTTTTTTCCCAACCCTCTGGCTCATCACCCCCCCCCCCCCCACACACACACACACATGCATACAGTATGTGTTCATGCTAACTGGAAATCTAAACCCATGGTCAGTCATGTGACTTCCAACACTGCAGATCAGTTTTCTACCACTTGTCCACCAAGCTGGGCCTGTGTCGTGTCTTGTACTGGATTTTGAAAGAAACTATGAGAAAAAGCACACATGTCCTAACTATAGGAGGATGTGATGATCTTTTCCTAGTATTCATGTGCTATCTCCGTAACCAAGTGGTAAATTGTGTGAGCTTAGGAGCCAAGTGTTTGTGTCATCCACTAATCTATTTTATTTTAGTGTTCAAGATGAGTGTGAATTCACGTTGTATGAGAGGACTTCAAAAAAACTCATGGAAAAATGGAATTAATGTAACGAGTTTATTTTGGCACAACAATTTTTGAAAGGCGTACCTAGTTTGCTTGTAATATGCGTTTTCATCAGTTTATTGTGGAGCAACCCAAGTTGCTTGAGTCTTACGTATCTTCACCTTTCCTACAAGTGTGTGTATGTAAGTGCCCAGCAAAACTGTTCCAGCAAAAGTTAAAAGACTGTCATCCTGAATGCGGCAGCCCATGGATAGAGTTCTTTTTTACTATCGTATCTGACCCATTGCTGTTTCCTCTTTCTTTCTCCCATATCACAATTTAGGAAAAGTACTCATTCACTTAGTAAAAGATTAGAAGCTTGCTCTTTCGGTAAATCTTCCCTGGCCCCAGGAGACTGGGGAGAGAGAGAGAGAAGCACCTCGACAAGGTCTTGTCATGCCATGACCTCCTATCGTTGCACTTACCATTATGGCTACACCTCACATCACATTGTAATTTATGCTTTTCTTACCTTCAATCGCCCCTTTCAACAGTGACTTTGTGAGGAAGGGTATCTTTTCTCAATCGGCATGAGTCCTGGCTGAAGAGATTCAGTGTAGCTCTGTTTGAATGAGTGGATGAACTAATGGGTTGGCTGCCAACTCCTCTGCCTGGTGTCCGAGATTCCCTCAGTTCTGACCTTGTAGTCTCTCTCTGTCATCTCCATCATTGCTTCTGTGGTGTTCAGACTCTCTGCAGTCTCATCCCATCACTGTGTTCCCTGTTCCCAGATTCGGCTGTGCACCAGCAGGACCCCATGCTTTCGCCCACACTTAACAATTTTGTCTTTCCATCTTTTCCTCATATTTATTCTTTCAGACCTAGCTGAAATGCTACTTCCTCTGTGGCATGCTTCCCAGGTCCCGATGCCAGAATGAAGTCATCTTTGGTCCTTCCTGTGTGCCTGTCTTAGAGCACAGACCACGAAAATTCTTGCTTGTGTTCCTGAGAGACCACAGGCCTAGGTGCCAGGCGCTGTCCTTGGTGCTGAAGAGGTGGCCTTGAAGGGGACAGAACTGGCAATCCCCCAATATCTGCCACACTATTTTAGACTGTATTACTCAATAAGTATTTCAATGAGTGCGTAAATCCACAGTTAACTCCTTGTTCAACTACAACCTAGGTTCCTCATTCATGTTTTCATGAATCACTTCTCTAAATTGTGCGTGTGTAAGACTGAGAAGCAAATTATGCAAGTGCATCAGTGGATTCATATGCCTTTTCTATTATATTTGCTTTTCATATGAAGCCTTTGTCTATTTTCTGTGGTTAAATGTTTCCCTAAAATTCGTGCAGTGAAATCTTGTGAGTCGTTCTAGTGGCGTTTAGAAGATGAAGACAGTGATTATGGTGTTGAAAGATGGAGTCTTTGGATGGTAATTAGGCATGAGTGTGGAACCCCCATGACTAGGTCCTGGTAGGTTTATGAAGAGAGACCAATAGATGGACTGAGACAAGCTCTGCTCTGTGCACTCATGCTCTCTGCCGTGTGGTGATGCAGCTAGAAAACCCTCACCAGGCGTAGCCTCTTGACCGTGGGCCTCCAAACTGTGAGCTGAATAAACCTGCATTTTTACAAATTACCTAGATTCAGGTATTTCTGTTATTGGCAACAGAATGAGCTAGCATGCTATTTAAAATGTTTCACTTTTTCTGACATTCTTTGTAATATTTTGACAATTTCTAAACAAATTTCTTAACATCTGTTTTCCGACTCTATTAAATGCTTAGTATAGAATGTGCTGTAGATAATTTAGAATTTTTCACAAACAGTTGAAAGTTGTAGTTTCAAGCTTTTGTTGTGGCCCTTTTAGTATATAACATTTTTGGGTCTAAAACAAAGTGTTCTAGGTTATCACTATAATTAGACTCAAAGTTTTATTTTTGTTGTGAAAGATGAGTTATGTAGCTCTTAAAGCAACCAAACAATAATTCTTAGTCTTCAGTTTATCCACTCACTTGCTTCTTTAATGATATTTCCCTAAGTCACAGCACTGAATTTAAAAAGTTTTTTAAACTCCTTCTTTTGCATATAACTAGTCCCAGCAATTTCACTTCTGGGAACTTATTCTAAGGAAATAATCATGAATTTAGAGGAAGTTAGCCAAACAGATGTTCACTTCAGCCTTGTTTTGTAGTATAATATTGGAAAATAGCAATAACAAGAGATTGGATAAATTCATTATGATATAACCACATTATATAAAATACATCCATTACAGAGATGGAAGTTAAATATTTAAACCTACAAAAAGGTGTTAATATTTTATTAAGTGAAGAAAACAGATGATAAGACAGTGTGCATAATATCCCATTTCTCTGAAGCTACTGAATTTGGAGCGTAGAGAAAAGACTGGAAGGATATTCAGTAGCCAGAGTGAGGGATCCTATTAAGTACCAATCATGTCTCTTTCTCGCTGAGCATGAAAGGTAGCAGTGTAAAGTGGTCTATACTGCCCTGCACAACCTGACCTGGCTAGTTGTCCGAGTTAGTCTTCCATCAGCACTCTACTCCTGCCACTCTGCCTCTTTGTTGGTCCCTGACTGTCGGCTGTGTCCTGAGATCAGGCCTTTGCACCAGCTGCTGCACCACCTGCATTGGTTCCCCTGATGTCTTGTGGTTCATCCCCTCTTCCTTCAAGTCTTGCCACACATGGTGCTTCTCCATGAGGCCAATTAAAAGTCAGCATCATCTCTCTCATATGCCCTGTCTCTCCTGCTACCTTCTCTTGTACTGGGTGATTTACTCATTTGTTTTTAATGTTTGTCTGATAATAGCTAACACACCAGCCCTGTGCAGACAGCATTGCTGTCTGTGTGTTGTGGATGAGGAAACTGAGAGAGGTTGAAAACTTGTTTGGGACCATGTATTTAGTCTGGCAGAGTCTTAGACCACAGTCTGAACAGGTTAGCTCCAGAGCTGGAATTTGTAGCCACTGTCATTGAATACGCTTTGCTGGGGTAGAGGCTGTATGAGGGTAGGCTCTTGTCCATTTCAGTCAATGGTGTATCTCAACCCACTGAACATTGCTGGGCATGAGGTGCCAAATCAACAAGGCACTGAATGAATAACTTTATTTGTTATTTTTCCATTCATGACAGAGCACATGTGATGTGCATGTGTGAGAGAGAATGAGAGAGAGAGAAGTGAAAGCATCCTCTGTAGGGCTCAGTCACACAATTCCCTTTCTTCAGTCTTCACACTTAGCAGGGTCCTGGGTATGCATGTATGTGCCTGGTATGTTTTCAGGCAGACTGAGCTAGGGAGTCACACAGTGCCAGAGAGGTAGGGCCATGAATGCCTTTAAATCAAAATACTAACCATGTATCTGTGACTGCCATGATAAATGGTGGTTTTAATTTTCTTCTATCATTTTTTTTCTGATTATATTAGTATGCCTTTGAAGATACATAGTAAATAAGTCCCTGGGGTCAGACAGTGGCATAGTGCTAAAATAAAATACTCTGTGGGGTGGGGGGAGGGGGGCCTGTCAGGTAGCATGGTAGTTAAAGACCCCGGACTCCTACATGGTCGACCTGGGTTCAAGTCCTGGACCAGGCAGTTTTTTTCTTCTCTCTCTCATTCTTGCTCACACTCTGTTCCTCTGTAGTCAAATTAAATAATGAAGTTAAATAAAATAATTTAAAAAAGAAATACTCTGCAAGACAATCCCACATGGGAAGTTTCCCAGTTCAAGTCCCAAGACCTCCCTGAGTATGCTGCATATATGCTTGACTATGATATTGGGCTGACTGAAGGCTGGGGGTTGATTTTGGTATCCAGAACCTCGTGGGAATGCTCTCTCTCTCTGACTCTCTCACTCATTGGAAGCAATACATGAATAAAACTTTTTTTTTTTTGGAGAGATTTTCACTGTAGGGCGCGTGCGCTCGCCAGACAGACAGAGAGAGACATAGAGACAGAAAGCGAGAAATCACCCCCCAGGGGGGATGGTCACGCCACAATCCCTTCTCCTCCATTCTCCTCTCGGGATCTTGGGCACGCACGCACACGCGCCCAGATGAATAAAACTTAAAAAAGTCACACAAAATGATTTAGACAAGGTATCCTTAGCTCCTGTAATAAAGGATCTTAGCATTGACCAGGTTTTCTGCTCTGCCGTCTTCACTGTATTGGTGTTGCCCCCTCATAGCTGCAGGTGTCATCCATTGAAGGTGTGACAATAGCCACAGAAGAGGGACTTGTTGCTCTGTATGGGTATGCAAGCTGCAGTAACAAATGCTTCCAGAAGCATTTGTGATGTAGCATGATGCAAGTGTTTCTGTAACTTCCACACAGGTCAGAATAGGTTTGCTTGTCAGTAGGTGGCTTTCCGTAAAGTGGTCATTCCATCTCCAGGTACTCTCAGGTACTCTGTGTCTTGGGGCTCCGCCAGCATTTGCAGGATTGAACTCCCAAGGAGCTGACTTGACTTTGAGGTATGCTCCATTATATCCAGGGGAGCACAGAGCTCCTGGACTGACGTATGAGAATTGACATGCACAGCATCACACAGGTAAACACGTCCAGTCATATTCCGTGGTAGGAGGAGAGAGCCCGTATCTGCCTTTTTTTTCTCTCCTAGCAAAGCACTAGAGTCTAAATTGTAGAGAAGGCAAAAGACACAGTATCCTACATCATCTTACAAAATACTTTAGTTTTTTTTTTTTTTTTTTAGAAAATGCTGACATACAGGGTAAAATCTAGATCTACAGTGGTATCAATTTGTTACCAGTATTGTGGAAGACTACTCAGGGTGCTGACTACTGTTGACATGTACTATCTTTCCTTCGGTTCTTCCTGTGAGCACCTGCTCCATCCCTCTAAAATTTTTCCTATAGTATAGGTATAGGGTATTCTTTGAAAAGGACTCACTGTTTTCCAATGAACAAGAATAGGCAAAAACCCAAAGGTCAGTGTCTCATTGTACAACTTCATAATGCATTTGCTTGGCTACCAAATCTTTCCTTTCTACTAACGTTTGTTATATCTTTTGAGATTCTTCGCTCATATATCTCTTTTCTCTTCCCTATCTGGTGGTGAAATTGGAGGCCAGTTGGATTAATTTCAGATACTATCCTTTTTTTCTGGTTGCATAATCTAAATATTTAGAAATTATAGAGAAACATCAAGTAACATGAGGGATCATCAAAAAGGTTATAGAATGTGTGTTTTGAAAAAACTATGCAGAGATTTCAAAATTTGGACCCAAATAAATTCATAATTTCATTTCCATGAACTTTTTGAAATCCCACAGAATTTAAAGTTATCAATAATTCTATGAAATAATTACAATATTTTTTTAAAAAAACTCAACATTAGAAGCTATCCTTTTTTTCACTTTATATTCTTTTCTAGAAATTTTCCAACACTTAAAATATTCTTAGATTATTTTATTTCATTTGATATAAATTGATATTAATTGGTAAAATATTCCAGTTCATGATTCAACCATTCCCCTATTTCTCAGCATTTAATTTGCTCACAACAGTTTTGGCTGTTATCCTGTGATTAATATATTTTTTCCAATGTTTCTGAAAACTTAGATTACTTTTATTTAGTAAATTCCTGAGGACAGAATTATTAAGTAATGGGTGTGTGTATTATATCGGGGCTGCCGTAACAAATCCCCCCAACTTGAGTGGCTTCAAAATGACAGAAATATATTCTCTCACAGTTCTGGAAGCTGAAAGCTCAAAGTCAAGGAGACTCAGAACTGCACTTCCTCCAGAGGATCCTGAGGTGGATCCTTGCTGCTCTTCCAGCTTCTGGTGGCTTCTGGTGTTCCATGGCTTGTGGCTGCCTCATTCCAACCTATGACTCCATCTTCACGTTTCACATGGCTGCCTCCGCCTCTGTGTGTCAGGTCATCTCTGTGCATGTCTCCTCCTCTTCTATCCATCTTAAGGCTCCTTCCTTCTAAAAACATTTGGACTGTACTTCCAGCCCACCCAGATAATCCAGGATTACCCCCTCATCTGAAGATCCTTAATGATCACATCTGCAAAGATTTCTTTCCCAAATAAGGTCACATTCAACAATTCCAGGAATCTGACTTGGCTAGACTTTGGGGGGCCATTATGGTCCACAGTGGGGTATGAACATTAAGAATCTTGCAAATGCTGCCAAACTGCCTTTTAGACAAATATATTCCCACCAGCACTGAATGTGAGGGCTCACTATGCTGCATCCTCATGATATTAGAGAAAATCAAGGCAAGTTTGAGCTGATGGTGGCACAGGAAGGATTTTGTAGGTTAAAAGTAACACAAGAAACCAGAGTAAACACAACCAAGGAAAGGATCATAGAGTGACAAAAGCAGAATATTTTCTATGCCTAGATGAATAAAAACTACAGTAAGCTTGGAGGCACCTTCATTCTTAGTCTTAAAAACAGGTTCATATCCTTAGTATAAAAAGAGTCCTTAAGTATATAAAAATAGACATAGAAGATAAACAGATAATTAATAAAGGAGTCCATAGTTTGGTCAACAAGCATTTGAAAATAGTCAGAATCACTAATGCAGTGTAACACAAAGGCAAATTAAAATGTTACTTTTTGAAACTATCAAATAGGTATTTCAAAAATAATTAGCAACCACACTTTTTCGGTATTTGATTTCCAGGCATGTGGGGCACGAGTGCATTTGTTTGCATGCCTTCAGTCTTCCCCGCATGCACCCACTACAGCCTGTTATCTGCCAAATACCCGGCACCTAATGGGGCTCGCTCGCCTTCTCCTGTGTTTCAAGCTGATCAGAGAACACTGTGTTCTGTCTTCATAATGAAATGTAGATTTCCTATGTCTAAAAGGCTTAATGGGATAGCATTTTTGAAAAAGAATTCAAGCTGGCTAAATTTAGGTTCTGAAAAATGTCCAGTCCTAAAATAGATCTATTCTGAAATACCTGCCCTCTCCCCTAAGTTCTTTTCATTTAAGAAGGTGAACTGGCCAAAGTGGAAGTTTTTTTCTTCCTGCGGCCTGTATCAGAAAACAGGTGTCATTGATGTCATGCCACTTCTCTCTAACTGGAAATATGTCTTCATGATTCTCTGCCACTTTGGATGTTTCTGGTGCCAGTTCAAGAGGTGCAACTCCCGTTTGCACTCAAACTGGGCTAGCTCCTGACTCTGTTCACTTTGAAGATATTACAGAAAGTGCATCATGAGGTTAAAAAGGATAAGTTTTGTTTTGTTTTGTTTTTCCCCTGGGTTTCCTTTTCTTGCTCTAGTCCTTGTAGTAAGTTTTAGATTTCTGCTTCATCTGACCCTTTTTTGATGTTGTTGATCTGTCACTTTTTTCTTCTGTCACACACTGTGAGGTCAGCATGGACAGAGCATTCTGTCTCATTGTCCTGTTAGAAAGCGAAGAAGAGGTGAGACTCACACAATTCCTGGACTATGATTGCTGCTGGCGGGAGCAATGGGCCCGGTGCACCATCACCCAGGTGCACAGTTGCTTTACGCCTCATTCTGGCACTCCTTCAGTGTGAGTGTGTGTCTAGGTCAGACCATGTTCTGATGGATTAAAGTGCAATTAAGACCAGTCCTTGCCCTCCAGAACATCACAGTCCAGCAAGAAGCACAAACATGGGTGATTACAGTAGAGTGCACCAAGCATAAAGCTGGAGTAGAAGCCCTGAGTACCCAGAGGCATCTATCGTGGGCAGGCTTGGGTTCGCATCTGTCTGATGTGTATGTGCACAGTGCTGGATCCAGGAACAGAGAGCTAGGCAGCATGTTCCCTGCGTGGTTGGGTAACTCAAAGGAGCCTTCCTGCCATTTGTCCAGTTGCTAACTACAGTGGGTGCTGCAAAGAAAAGGACGGTTTGTATCCTTCTTTGAAATGTATAAATGTGAGATTTAAGTGGTGGCTTGAAAGTATCAGCATGAAGAGAGCTTGAAGCTCAGGCTTGTTCCAGTGAAGGACTGCTCACAACTGGACCCTATGGTGAGGTAGACAGTGCAAGCCATGCAGGGCAATCTTACGGTTGGGCCTGGGGAGTGAAGGCAAGCTGATGGGAATTTATAAACTGTCTGGGAGGAACCTCTCCTTTGTAACTGCTCCCTCAAGAAAATGCGCCTCTTGGGTTTCTTGCAATAGTCTTTCTTTCAATTATTTATTCTTTTGTCCACTTAAGTAATTCATGCTTATCCTGTTTCCCAATTGTGCTTTTTAGAAATAAAACAAAAACAATGGCCACTGTACTAATATTGTTTTCTTCTATACCTCCTCCTTAAGAGGACAAACAGATGACAATCCACTAGAGTATTTTTTAACTTGGGGTATTTTGGTTGAGTATTGCTGTCCCTCTTTTGCAAACGTGAAAAAGAAGGGATAGAACATTAGAAACTTTTACAGATGGGAGCAACACCTGAAAATTTAGGCCTGGCTGTAAATGGTGTTGCTGTTGACACTCTTCCTTTTGCAGGGGGCAGGGCAAAGAGTACAGTGTTTGCTTTATGATGAATTGCTATTCTGAATCTCAGAACATGAACTTTAAAAATGCATCTTCAGAGGAATATCAATATTAGGGCAAGTTTGGAAGTTTCCGTTTTTCTTTAGCATATTTCTGGCTAATATGGCCATGATTTATTTATATTTAAGCTTCATCTGTCAGGAAATTGGGGCATTCAATCACTAGGAAGAATAAAGGCTATTTAAGTCATAATTACGCTTGATAAACATTTACTTCCAAGAAAAAAAAATTAGAAGAATTACTGTAAGGTAGGAGATGCTGCTAAAGGTCTTTTGAAATTTTGGACAGACCCTGAAGGAATGAGACGTTCTCAGTAAGGCAGCTGAGGGAAAGGCACAGATGCCTGGGGAAATTAAAAGGAATCACAGACGGAGAATAAAGCGAGAAGACATAATCAGTGGGAACAGTCAGTAGACTAGCTTAGAACCTTCTTTGAGTTATTTTTTTATTCATCCATTCAAATATTGTGGATACAAAAAATGTACTAAATCACCAGATGGAGCTTTATCTATTTCTTAAACACCCCGTGTGTCCCTCTCTCAGATGATCCAAGATAAAGTGAGATAAATAATCATTATTTTCTTTGAGGTATTTTAAAAAGCCAATACGGAGAAAGCAGGGTATGTTTTACAGCCTGCCAAAGACCAAAGACCCTGTCTGGGTCCTACAGCCTGTGTAATTGCAGCAGGATGGGAATTTATGGCACCAAGAAGCGGAGACCCTAGGGAAAGGACCAGGTAGACCTTGTACCCTATGTATAAGCGATGCCTTGTGCTTGCCTGCGTCACTTTGAGTCCTTTCTCTGAGTGTGGAAAGCTCCAGTTGCCTGGGTGGATTTTAGTGAGGACGGGGCAGTAATTATGCCCACTGGGAATAACGGGTAAGGGTGTGGCAGGGGGTCAGAGCAGGTGGGTTGTCCTATCCTGACTTCTGAGTGTTGCTGCAGCCTCCAGAGGGAGTGTCTGAGCTGTATGTCACAATCTCTCCTGGGGCTTGTTTTGCAGGACCGTCACAGAATTTATCTACCATTGCCATTACATCCAGCTTTACCCATAAAATACGTGTAGATTTTACTGAAGCACAGTTCCATTACACTTTGGCCCAGAGAAATACCATTGCGCCTTAAGGAGAGACAGATCTGTCCCTAAAAATCAGGAACTCACATGCATACATAGGTTGAGGATCCAGGAACTGAAGAAACTTACAGTGCAGGCTTTTGCATGTTTTATCCATCTTCCTCTGGAGGCTGAAGCCTTTCATGAAAGGTAGAGTGAATTTTGGGTGGAAACAATGATTGCGATATTAACATCCTCGTTCCTTGAGAAAGGAATAATTGTTAATCAGAGGTCCAAGCCACAGGATGGGATTAAAAGGAAAGGTGCCATTGTAACCTGGATATCTATTTTTACTCCTTCTGGTAAATCCTCCTAGCAGTGTGCAGTAACCTGGATAACTGCTGAATTTAGAAACTTGATGATAATATGATCTTTTTGAAGATAATGGTGTGTGTCTGGTAAACACAAAAGAGGATATTAATCTAGTCTTTATTATTGATGAGTCATTTATTTATTTGATATATTTATTACCAACCTACCAATGTGCCAGACACTGTGCTTGGGTATCATTTTGTCAATAAAAAGACATTGTATGCTACATTAAGAGTCTTTGAAGGGAGATAAATATTAAGTGTACCAGCAAGTAAATTGCTAAAAATGTTTTTTATAATCATAATTATAATTCAACTGTGATGACTGCTATGAAGGAAAAGTTTTAGTTAGATCACAGATTGTAAGAGCAGCCTAGGGCTGGAGGAAGAAGTGGCATAGAGGTGGGCCCAGGCAGTGATACAGCAGTAATGTAACTGGACCCACATAGTAAGGACCTGGGTTCACTTCCTGGGTTCCCCTCACGTGTGCTAGGTATGCAGGTGTCCACAATCCACCTGAGGCTGGGGATGGATTGTCGCATGAGGGCTGCATTGGGGATGCTTTGCTCTCTCTCTCATAGAAGAAATAAATAACCATAAAAAAAACAATGTGAGATTTGAAGAGCAAGTAGGAATTAGGAGCAGGTGAAGGGGGAAGGGGCGATGTCTAGGAAAAAGGGACGGGAAAGTTTATGAGGTGCCAATTCTTGCATACCTGTGGATCTATCAGGTGATGGTGAGCCTTGCTGGAGTGATTGGCATGGGTGCCTCTGTGCAGGTTGGAGCCTTGGTTAGGACATCTAGCTGCCATCTTCTGGGGCACTGCCTCACGGCACTGATTTTGTAGGAACAAAACTCTTGAAAGTTTGCTGGAAAGTCGTGGTTCTGCCTATGTAAATGGACTAATGGACTATTTTGTCGTGGGAACGGCAACCTGAGGGTTGGTTCAGTCTTGTATCACAAACCAGACCATGTTAGGGAGCTAGAATGTGAGTGGTGAGAGTGAGATAATGATGGCACCTACCCCATAGGGAGTTGGGGGATGCAGTGAGTTAATACTCACAGGCTTAAACTGTGCTTGGAGTTTTGGGCCAGTGCTGGAGAAATTAATCCATATTATAATCATCATTTGGCTGGAAAGGTACATGAGGGCCAGATCATAGGAGGCTTTTTAGATTGTGTTAATGCTTAAGTTTTGTTTGTTTGTTTGTTCATTTTTGCTAATAGTCAACCATTGATGGAGTGTCTGGAGTATTAGGCTGTAGCTATGTAAAGGATGAGTTGATTGGGGGCAACAAGTGTCCATGGGATGTGCAGAAGTGATGATACCACACGTGTGAGATGGGGGAGAAAGCAGTGGACTTGGCTTTTTAGGAAATGGGCATGTCTTTGTGATCAGTTGGGGAGCAGGTGCAGGGCAATCTTAGGGTCAGTTCCAGGCTCCTGGCCTGAGCCTGTGGGAGAATGATGTAACTTCAAAGGCAATGTCAAGAACCTGAGTAGGTTGGAAGCCATTAGTCTACTACTCAAGAGTGTTTTCTAATCTGCTCTTAATTGGTATGGATGCAATCTTATATATTTGAGAAGATATTAAGATTCAGTTAAAAAAATGCATGCTCTTTGAGAGCAATTGTGGACACAGAGACAGAGTGGGAGGAGAGTGGGAAATGGCAAAGGATGAGAGGGAGGGAATCAAGGGGGGAAATGAAGATGTAAAACAGTTAAGAAACACAAAATAGAAAATTATCTATTGAAGGTAATAGGTATGGTACTATCTTTGACTGGGCCCATATTCAGTGTATTCTAGATGGGAAAATTCATTTTGCATGCTCTAATGATATACAGTGAATGTGCGTGCAAAATAAATATAATACTAATAAATATTAGTAGTGGCCTAAAGTAAAGAATATAGTAGTTAAGTACTAAACAAACAAAATGTATGCTCTTTAATTTGCCAACCAGATCTTGTCGTTTAGGCAGGAATGTTGGGGTTTACTTGCTTTTTCTTCTCCTTGATTTCATATTCAGTTCATATTCTTTTTGATATTCATAGCCTACTTACTCAGAGCTCTTGCTGGGATCTTAGCTCGGAAGTCTGTTGAGTTAAAAAGTGCTCAAGCTGAGAGATGGTCTGGTCAAGCCTCACATTTTACAGATGGGGACACTGAGGATGGGTGCCAGAATTCCTTGTTCCTGTGAGCACTCGGTCCCCTCTGCCAGGCTCTGCACCCTGACCACGCCCTCCACACACTGTGCCTGAATTAGGAGAACATTCTTTTAGCAGATCTCCCCGCCTCCAGTCTCTCTCGGCTTGAAACCATCCTACACACAGCTGCTGGGATAATCTTTCTAAAGCCATTTTTATCATGTCACTTCTCTGCATGCTGTTTTCTGTTGCCTTTTGTCAAACCCAGATTTCTCCATTCTGGCTCTCAAGGCTTTCTCCAGAATGCCCTCTTTCCTGGAGTTCTTATAGTGACCCCTCATGGAACAGTTTTCCCAAGGAACTACTCATGGGTGAGCTTTTTTCTCTCTTCATGTTCCCTACCTCGGGGCCTTTGCACATGCCACCTCATTCACCTGAGATGTTCTCTACCAACCCATGTCTTGTGTTATTTTTCTTCATTGATTTGTATCCCCTTCTCTTTCTTCTTTATATTTAGTTCTATAAATTCTCCCTTCCCCGATTCTGATCACTTCTTTGCTTTTTGGTTCCCTTTAGGAATTAGCTATTCCAGCAATAACAGCTTACATAAGACACCTTAATCTAGCAAACCTATCATCATATAATGATTAACTAGATTGACGAACACATACTAAGCAATACATCATGATAAGATTTCTTTAGAAAATAGTTTCCATTATATATTGGCAATGATACAATTCCATGAGATCTGATTTATTTCACACCGTGTTTTAAGGAATGTTGTTCTGTTAGTTGAGTTCATCTTTATTTAACTGGCTGATAGGCTATTCTGGTGGATTCCTAAGAATAATGCCCTTGCCAAGTGTGGATATTTTTCCTTGGACCCATTAGAATTCTTCAGTCAAGAAATGGTGCTGAGTCACTAGACTGAGTAGTCCACAGCCTGAGATGGAATTTAGAATCATACAATATCGTATCCAAGATCAGATGTCTTTGATTTAAAGATTGGGTGTATTTGATTTTCTTATTTTAGATTCCTGTTTTTAGCAGAATTTAGATAGTGTTGAAGTTGTTTAGAAGCCATTCTCAATTCCTCAGAGCTCTGCATTAAAGTCACTATGTAATCAAAGACCGAGTCTATTCTCTGTGCATTTAAAAAAGCAATCAGTGCATACATATCGGACTGTCTCAGATGTGTCTTCCCTTCCTTCCCTCCTCCCTCTCTCCCCTCCTTCTTTCCTCCTTCCTTTCTTCCTTCTTTTTTTTTTAAAGTTTATTATTCCATGAATGAGAGAGACAGAAAGAACACACCCACAGACACAGTTTTGATGCCATAATCCACCCCTGGCCTCCATGTGGATCATGGGTACATGCATGCCCAGCATATTCAGAGTAGTCCGTGGATATGAACCAGCAAGCCCCTCGTGGATCTGCCTTGTAGAAACTCATGTATTACTGCCACACTGTCTGGCTCCTAATTCTCACCTTCACCAAAGTGCCTTCATAGTGTATTTGCGAGGTGACTGGGGTAGTTTTAGCTCTGCTTCTTCCAGCTGGATGAACTTGGCCATGCCATTTAATGTCTCTGTGCCCAGTTATTTTATCTGTGAAGTGGGCACAATGACAATCTCATCACCTGTCACAAGTGGTTGTTTTGAAGATTAAGATAAAATTGAAGCTACTGAGGCCTAAAGAGACTGAGTGAGCAGCTCAAGGTTCAAGGCCAGGGATTCAGTACAGCCGGGAGTAATGTTTGGGTTCACTTCCTCTGCTGGCTCTACCGTCCACTAAAACCTGTTCTGTTCCTCAGCTCATAGCTGCTCTGTGAGTCTTGTTTGTGTGCACTTAGTAGAAATGCTTTGGAAGATAGAAAGAATCATGTTTATGAGATAATTTTCAATGTTCCATATTTATGGCAAAGCAAATTTTAACCGCTTTCCAATGGGTCTTTGTCCAAATCTAGCAGTCTCTATGAGAGGCGGGTTCATTTATTTTTATTGATCCTTGGGTATTTTTGTTATTAGGGATCAGGAATAGCCAGTTTGTCATCTGACACATTTGTAGCATTATTTTATCTGACACATTTGAAATATTACTCTACAGATTTTCCTAGAAATTTTGACAAAATGCACATTTGCACAGTTCTCTCAATTGTTCAATCTCAGTAGCTTTACCTTAAAGTATGTCTCCTGAATGCTGTGTATGTATCCAGTGTAACGTCGTCATCTACGTTCAGGGAGACTACAGATAGAGGAGAGACTGGCTTAGCCCTTCCCCTTCTTCTCATCAGACCCTTAGTTTGGTTTCTACATAGCTGTTGTTGGAACGTCTCCCTTATCTCAGATGCACCCTCAACCAGACCCACCCAATCACAGGGTCTTTCCTTTTCAGTCTCTCAGACTATTGCACATGACGGTGCTTGCCCTTCCCAGTCTCTCACAGCCTCCGGGGAGCATCCCTCTGGGTGTCTTCCAATGAAAATCACTCAGCTCTTCCACTCGATGGTTATATTGACTTGTGTTTTCCAAGTGGAGACTATTTTACTAATGCATGTCCTTCAGTTACTTTTCTGATGGTTGACTTTAATATACATTCTAACCTCAATTTCTCTTAACATGGCTTTTCCCCTGGAGAGCAGAGGTTATGCACAAGTCAGCCTCATTTTTAAGCTTTGATTTCTCGATCTTTACGTGGACAGAATTTTATTCAGATAATTTCTACAGTTATTCTCAGTTCTAAACATCAGTTTTTCTCCTTTTATATTTCTTTGTGTTTAATTGTTCACAAAAATTGTCCCCAGTTTACTTGCCCCATGATGAGGTATTTTCCAACTTCGCCATAAATGCCGTACCATTTACTGAGCGAGTACGCCAAGCATGGTGCTAAATGCTACGTAGATGGCACCTCACTGTTCCCTAACAACCGTCTGAATCGTTCTGCTTTCAGTCTGGTTTCACAGATGAAACCAAAGCTCAGAGCTGGAACCGTCAGCTGGTTAGGGGTGAATGGGGTTTGCAGAGACCAGGGTGGTTGGCTCTCCCTGCTGGGAGGCTGTTTGGAGCTCAGAGTGGTGTTGAGGAATGATGCTGTGACTATGGGTCTCCTGTGTTGTACACTTTCTTATTATTTCCTTTCAAAAAACCTTCTAAGTGCTGCATTTGTGCTTTCTGTATAAACTCTGAAACAAGAATAAAGACCTTTTTCTTTGTAGAGGGTAAAGCTTAACTCTTGTTTCCCTACTATTCTCAGATTTATTGTATATCAGCATTTACAGATACCTCAGATGAAAGTAACGTTTGCACAGAGTTAAAAAAATCAAATAGTGCAGAAAAAATTACAGTGAAAAGCAGTAATGTCTTGCTTTAATCTCTGTCCATCCTCAGTTGATTGGTTCCCCAGAGAATCTCTAGTAACTCACTCTTTTATTTATTTTTTTTAGATTTTGCCATAGGGCATGTGCTCTCACCAGAGAGAGACAAACAGAGGGAAAGTGAGAAATCACCCCCAAGGGGGATGGCCACATCACAATCCTTCTCCTCTATTCTCTTGGGATTTTGGGCATACATGCACACGCACCCATTGTGTTTTTCAGGCTGCTGGATAAAGGACTCGTATCACACAGTCAGCCAAATGCGGTCCAGTGCCTCAACCACCATGCTACTTACTGGCACATAACTCAAGTTTTAAAATAAAGACTTTTTTAAAAACAGCAGTTTTAGGTGTACAGCAAAATGGAGCAGAAAATAGAGTTCCCATGTGCCTCTGCCCCCACACCTGTGCAGCCTGGCCTCCCCAGCTAACAGCGTTCCTTATCAGAACTGTTCATTTGTTCTAAATGACAAACCTACATCGACACATCATCACCCAAGTCCATAGTTTACATTAGGCTCACTGTTGGTGTTGTCCATGCTGTGGGTTCGGACAAATGCGTAATGGCTTGTGTCCTCCATTTGAATCTCACGCAGGGAAATTTCACTGTGTGACTCAGTGCTGTTTCTGTGTGTGGCTCCCTGCAGGTGACTTCCACTTCTCCTGATTAATCTACTTTAGCCATGATTCACCATTACCACATCTTCCCTTTTCTCAGTATAATTAAAGTATTGCTATTCCTTTCTTCCTCTGCTAACTCATTAATTTTAAATAATGAATTCCACCTTTACTTCTTATTCTATCAACCCTAGGCAATTTCTCTTGACAACCCATTTAATAATATAGTGATATTAGCACCTCAAAACCTACTTAATTTCTCATTTCACTCCTGTCATCCCAGCATTTGTCAAGGCTGATACCATCTACTTTCTGTTTAGTAACCATAGTTGATTTTGGTGCTTTTTCTATAGGCTGAAAATAAAACTAAATATATGTGTTTACATTATGCTAATATTATTCACAGCAGAGCTGACTGGTGTACTTTGCATTCTTTATTAAAAAACTTCTTGTTATTCTTGGAGTTTGTAATGACCTTTTTTTTTGTATTTCTTTCTTTTATTGCCTATTAAAGTTGCTCTAAAGGCTTAAGGCTTAGTATATATACACCTTTTTGAAATGTGCCACCTCCTTTTTTGTCCCTTGCTGATCGATGACTGATCTATTGATATAATAGATTTGCTTTTTGGAACTTTTGCTCTTTCAGAAATAACTGCTCTCTGCTTCACCTGTACCATTAAAAAGGTATCCTTTTTGACTTTCCTTTCTCTGCTGTGTAGACCTATCTTCTAGGTTTCTTGTCTTTTTCTTTCTTGATTTTCTTTTTTTGAGAGGTTTTTGCTATAGAGTGTGTGCACTTGCCAGAAAGACAGAGAGAGACAGAGAGACAGAAAGTGAGAAATCACGCCCCCCCAGGGGGGGGGGATGGCCATGCCACAATCCCTTCTCCTCCATTCTCTTCTCAGGGTCTTGGGCACGCATGCACATGCACCGGTGTGAGTTTAAGTCACTGGGTCTGGGACTCGAACTGCAGCCGACCCCATGGGAGTCCAGCGACATAGCCATTACGCCAACTGCTGGTCCCTCTTTCTTGATTTTCACTCTCATTTTGTTGATAAGCATCTTCAAATAACTTTCTGAAAGAATAAAAGTAGAAAGCAAAGTTTCTGATTTTGTCTGTAATTCTACTAGGTTTTTGAAAGTGATGAATATAGAATTTAAGGTCAAGGTAACTTTGCTGTGGGATTTTAAAAGCATTTTTCTTTTGCATTACTTCAGTGTTGTTGCTGAAAAGTCTGATGAAATTTTTTTTCTTTATTCATGTAGAGCATGTGCATGTGAGAATGAGAGAGCAGAGTAGCCTCCACAGGGTCTGGTCATGTTGTGATCGCTTTCATCCAGGACTCCTGCTCACAGGATCTTGGGCACCTGTGCACATGCCTGATGTTTTTCAGGTTTGAGCTGTGGTTGCCACATGGGATCCGACTTTTCTTGGGCAGTATATTACTACTACGCCACTGGGCCTGGAAAGTCTAATTTTTATTACTTTACTGTCACTAAATTCTTCTCTGTGGACACTTTTAGTTTTGTCTGGATCTTAGAAGAGGTGACCCAGATGTATGTGAGTGTAGGATTTTTCTCTCTCAATCAAGAGGCTTTGCTGTGTGAATTCCTCCAGTTTGGAATCACATGCATATGCCTTCTGCTTTTGTGAACTCTTTGATAAGTTCTTCCTGTTAATTTTATTTATTTTTTCTTTTTTTGACTGTTCCTTGTTTCTTTTCTTTCTTGAATGCAATTGGAAGCAATACCTATTCCTATACTGATTCTCAGTGTCATGTGTCTTTTCAAAAATTGTTTATTTACTTATTTAAAAAATTCAATCAATGTATATCATTACAGTATGAAAAATGAATTCCCCCCAACAAATACATTGTATATCAGCCCAGTCAAAGATATCATCATACACATTATCATCAACAAATAATCTTCTATTTTTGTTCCTTAAATGCTTTACTTCTTTCTTTTTCCCCTTGATTCCTTTCCTCTCATCCTCTCCCATTTTCCACCCTCCTCCTACACTGTCTCTACTCTCTGCAATTGTTCTCTATGCTTTTATATGTCCCAGTCTTTCAGTTTCTGCCGTAGAGTACAGACATTCAGCATAGTGGGGAATACAGGGCCTCTATTTTGTAGTATGACATATTTTGCTTTGCAGTAAATTTTCCATATTTATCCACTGTCTCGTTGTATATGTCTGAGTAGTCTTCCATAGTGTATATGTGCCACAATTTTTCAGTCCATTCATTTGTCTGTGGACTTTTGGGTTGATTTTATTTCTTAGCAATTGAGTAATGAATAATGCTATAAACATAGAGACACAAGTCCTTCTCTACTTTAGGTCTCTTTTTGTTCTTCTTTCTGGCAAATTTTATGAAAATTATCTTCTAACACTTCTGTTTAAATTTTAATTTCAACAATTTTTTGGGGAGGTTGCAAACTATTACTGTTACTATTTTATTTTTTGATGTTTTTTGATTTTTTTAAAATAAGTTTAATTTTTACATTTAATCATTGTGTATCATAAAAGCAATGATCATATGCACCAATTTTATTTCTAGTTTTCAAGACCTCTTTTCTGTTTTTTTTTTTTTTTGTTCCTTGATAGTGGCATCATCTTTTTAAAATAGCAGAATATTTTCTCAGAGTTTTCTGTGCGGATAAATGTATTGTTTGTTGTCAGAATGCTTTTGTGCCCCCTGATGAATCTCTTTTGCTCTGAGGTGAGCTATGGTTCATTTTGGCTCTAGCTCTGTGTTTATTACATGGGCTTCTCTTTAGGAGGTGTTGGTCAGAGAGCTGGCTATGTCATCAGAGAACCTCTAGATCCCAGAACTGAAGCCCTTCTTTAGAGCCAGTTTTATTTTTAAGAGGAAGAATGTCCCAATTCCATGAGAGAGTGTTAGTCTCCAGGCTGGTGGGCATTTTGTGTGAAGGAATTGGGGACAGACATGGGCATGGTTGACCCTGGCTAACAGGGAGTACTTGCTGGTGCTGTGCACCATTGCAAACCATTCACGTGAAGTCCTTTGATGTGGACCTTTCATGCTCTTTGTTACTTGGAGTGAAGAGGTCAGGCATCTTGGGGTCTCGGTGTGGTGGATGGGGTCGTTTCTTCAACTGTTCTCACTTTGTCACCCTCCCCTCTGCTTCATTGGTTACCTTTCTCTATCCACGTTATATTTTCCACACACTAGTTAAATTGACTTATTCTTGCTAAGTCCTTTCATCTTTGTGTATTTCTTTCTTTTCATATGGCAATATCTTGAACTGGACTAATGTGCACTGTATTCATGCTGAGAAAAATCATTATGTACACTGTAAGGATGTACAGTGATGAAATGTAAATTTTAAAAAAAATCAGCCTGGGGGAGGCTTATTTCCCATCCATGGGGAAGATTGAGATAGTGGTGTTGGGACTGAGAGAAAACAGATCACGAAGGACTCTGTGTGTGTCTTCTTACAAGCTGGGTGATTCTGAACTCTGTTTTCAACCAAACTGAAGAGAGACTGAGTCAAACTGTCATTGAATGGATCATGAGAGTATTTATGACCATAGACCACCATGAGTTTTGCCATGTAACTTCGAGGGAGTCAAATGCCTGAGTTGCATAACTGTAACAAAACTCCATTCATCTCTATGTGAAAAAGGTTTCTTTTTAAATTAATTAATTAAGTCATTCACTGTACATCAATACAGCACACAAAATGAGATTTTCCATCCAGTATATATTGTTTATTGGCTCAATCAAGAATATTACCACACATGTTATCATCTATAAATACTTTTCTATTACTTGTTTCTTATATAGTTTGCTTCCCCACTCCCTGATTCCCTACCTCTCACCCTTTGCCAACTCCCCACCTCCTTCTTCCACACTGTCTCTGGTATATACAGTTGTTTCCATTCCCTCCTCCCCCCCCATTTTATTGATTCACTAAAGATCTTAATTAATTTAAATACTTTCAATAGCAAGCACAGCTGTTATATACATATTTATGAATGCATGTCTGACTTTAGGCATACACTTTAATGAGTAAAGTGAACATACTATAAAGTACCTCCTCACTGGGGCTATATAGCTTACTGCAGTCATTAAATAGGTATTAGTGGGTATTTTAAAAATGTATTTTATTAATTAAAAAAAAGGTTTTAGTTTTAATAGATCAAAATAAAAAATGTTAGGAGAAATTTGCTTAAAACTTAAAGCTAGGAAGAAGTTTAGGATTCAGTTCAAACAGGTAGATGAACCTATCAACAGTTCAAGAGAAGATAGAAATTCTTAAATATGCAAATCAAAGCTTCAAAGAAAATCAGTAATGTTTTAGTCTAAAGTAAAACGACTTCTATTTTACTAGTTCAGACTCACATAATTAATCTCTCTTCCATTAAATTTGCAGTTTTACTGTAGTCTGATCTTTCCATTTAAACTCTGGAAGTTAATATTCCACTCTGGACTTGTCCCTATCATTAGGCTGGCTATTTTCTTGGTTGTTTATTATACTCTTATTTCTGTGTGTCCAACTTTAATTTTCCTGGTATAGCACTCCCTTCAGCACTTCTTGGAGAGTTAGTCAGGTTTTGTTTATCTGAAAATGTTTTTGTCTTTTTTTCCCATATGAAAGATAATCTTACTGGGTGTAGTATTCTTGGTTAAAATTGTTTTCACTTAACACTTTGAATATATTTTCCCATTCTTTTCTTGCTTGCACTTTTTTCAATGAGAGGTCTGATGTTAGCCTTATGGGATATCCTTTGAAAGTAACTTGACATTTCTTTCTTGCCAATTTTGGTATTTTGTCTCTGTCTGTGGTTTTGGTCAGCCTGGTACGATGTGCCTTGGGGAAGATCTTCTTGGATTGATTCTATGTGATGTCCTTTGTATTTTTTGGGTCTGGAGATTTGAGTGCCTCTCTGGGTTTGGAAATTTTTCTTCTAGGATTTCATGGAATAGATTATCAATGCCCTTATTAGTTTCTTCACCTTCTGGGATACCAATGATCCTGGTATTTGGATGTTTAATGGTATCTATTATTACTCGTATGTTATTTTCCATTTGGGGGGATTATTTTCTCAGTCGTCTTGATGAATTTTTCTAGGTCAGGGGTTCTATCTTCTACATCTGAGATTTTGTCTTCTGCATAATCTAATCTGCTTTGATATTTTCAAGGGAAATCTTGATGTCTTGATGAATTTTTCTAGGCCAGGGGTTCTATCTTCTACATCTGAGATTTTGTCTTCTGCATAATCTAATCTGCTTTTGATATTTTCAAGGGAAGTTTTGATTTCCTGTGTTATAGCCTTCATCTCTAACAATTTCATTTCTTTTTTATGATGTGTATTTCTTCTTTCAGATCGTGCAAGAACTTCCTCACCTCCTGGAACATGGTGTCTCTTTTCTCCTGCATCTTCTGGAGTTTGCTGTCTATTCTCTTGCAACTCTGTTAGCTTTGTCACTATGAATGCTTTAAGTTCTTTATCTGACATTTCCATGAGTTCCCTTGTATTCTTTGTGGAGGGAGAGGAGTTATTCTTTTCCATTAGAAGAGAGATATTTTCTTGGTTTCTCATGTATCTTGTGCCTCTTTGGTGGTTTCTAGTCATCTGATGAATTATAAGATTTTTTCCTATTTTTTGGAGTTAAATCTGAGCAATCAGAGGAATGCAAAAGGAGATGACCTGCACTCTGTAAACAGTACCAATTTTCTCCCTTTGCACAACTGATTCAATAAAAATTGAGGATTAATCTGACCCTAAAAGTATTCAGATATTTGGCTACTGAGCACCTAGACCTGTCTAGAAAATCAGTGTATGGGGGCTGAGCAGAAATGTGAGAAAGGTAAAAAGTAAATGAAAAGGAATAGAAAAAAGCAAAGAGAAAAAAAAAGAGACAAAACCAATAAGAAAGAGAGAAGAAAAAAATTTTTGTCAAAAAGTGAAAACTGCATAGCATGCTGTGCAAATGGAGCTGCTTAGAACTCAAATATAGATGACATGGCTGCTGATTGGCTTATCCTATGGGGGCAAGAGAAAGGTAAGAATTAGAAAGACAAAAAAGCAGCAGAGAGCTAAGTTTAAAAAATAAAAAAAAATGAAAAAGAGACAGAGAATAAGTAGGGTGTTTAACCTGGTTCCTGGCTAGGCAGGGGTGATTGGCTTATCCTGGCTCCTGGCTAGACTGGGGAGCAGGAGGGTGAAGTCTGGGCAGAGGTCTTCGGTGGTGGAAATCCTTAAAAAGGTTTCTCATGCTTATCTAGAAAACCAAAGTATAGTACAATAAGTAATGCTAAGCCCAGTTTTAGTTCAACATAAAGTAATGTTATTTAAGGATATGAGTGTGGGGGAATAACCTCCTTACAATTAAGTGTTAAAAGTTTGATGGGACCAACAGATGGCGCAATAGTTGTGTTGCTAGACTCCCACCTGACCAACTGTGGTTCAAGTCTTGGACTTGGCAGCTTGACACTCATGCCAGGAGCATATGCGTATGTGCCCAAAATCCCAGAAGGGATTGTGGAGTGGCCATCCTCCTATGATTTCTTGCTCTCTGTCTCTCCAGCGATTGCATATGATCATAGCAAAAATCTTTCTTAAAAGTATTCAAAGTTTGATTTTTATTTTTAGATTTATATATATATATAAATATATATATATAAATGTCTTTGCTGCAGAGAAGAAAAAAATGATAATCGATAAAAACTTTCAAGCATATAATATATTACTTTGAGATGAAATTCTTTGGAGTAAATGGAGTGGAATTAAGAGTTGAAGGAGAGTAAAAGTAACAGGGTAAAACTTCTGACTGGTTGGTTTATGTATTTTAAAAAAGAGAAAATTCAGAGTTGCTATTTTACCAACTCCCAGGTGTCACTGTCTGCTATGTAAGACACGATCCATAGGGCTGCAAGGGCAGCCCTGATGATGGTGGCCATTTAATGCATGTGGTTGTTTACAGTCCACTGGATATACCTGAGAGAATGAGGTAAACATTTTCCTTAGGATGATAGTAATTGCAATTAACAATTTATAATGTTTTACTTTTCAAAATTCTTTTGAGGAAAGCCAGCCATGGTATTGATGGTGCAGAGATAATGCAACGCTTTGTAAGGATGAGGCCACCTGGGAAGGCCCTGGGTTTGTGTCTGAGGTCTCCCTGAGCACACAGGGCATGCACTTGCTTGTCCATAATTTGAGCTGTCTGAGGTTGGGGTAGGATTGCTACATGAAGACCTTGTCAGGGTGCTTCTCTTTCTGTCTCTGTCTCCCTTGCTCATAGGAAAAATAAATAAAAACAAACTTAGAAAAATTTCTCCTGGGCCCAGTAGTTGGCATGAAGGTTAAGGCAGCTAGATTCCACTTGGTCAACTGAGCGATTCGAGTTCCAGACCTGGCAGCTTAAAAGTTGTGCTGTGTGTGTGTGTGTGTGTGTGTGTGTGTGTGTGTATGTATGTATCTGTCTGTCTGTCTATCTGTGTGCCCAAATTCTGAGAGGAGAATGGAGGAGAAGGGATTGTGCCATGGGTATCCCTCCTGGGAGGTGAGTTGTCACCTCCCCACCACCCCTGCGGTCTCTCTCCAGCAAGCATCCACATCCTATAGCAAACTCAAAAAATAGAAAAATTCTCCTGAGGGGTATTCAAGCACAAAGAAGTGGGAAGACCGTAATTTAGAAAATCAGGAATCCATTCGGTTTTAGGAATGTGGGGATAGAGTATAAAGGAACATGAGAAAATCAAGCCCATGCTAGTGATGCCTTGGAAGGCAAAGATGTAGTAGAAGTGTGGGGAATTAGCACTATAGCTGGAATAAGCAATCACACCAAGGCCTGGGGTTAACCCTACACTTGTATTTTCATGCTCTCATTATATGTATTTGAGAAAGTTGATTTTTTTTTTGAGAGAGATTTTTGCCATAGGGCATATGCACTCACTGGAGAGAGAGAGAGGCAGAAAGTGAGAAATCACCCCCCACCACACACACACACACACACACACATGGAGGATGGCTATGCTACAATCCCTTCTCCTCCATTTTCTTCTCAGTTAGAACGCACGCATATGTGCCTGGTGTGAGTTTTAAGCCACTGGGTCCAGGACTCGAACTTTGGTTGATTATGTGGGAATCCAGCAAATCCAGTGACGTAACTGCTATGCCATCTGTTGGTCCCAAGAAAGTTAGTTTTTTAAGATTTTTTTCCATAGGGTATATGCACTTGCCAGAAAGAAACAGAGATGGAAAGTTAGAAATCACTCCCCTGGGGGGTGGGTATATCTGTGCTGCAGTCCCTTTTCCTCTTGGAATTTTGGGTACTCAGGCATACATGACCAGTGTGATTTTCAAGCCT
This sequence comes from Tupaia belangeri chinensis, assembly GCF_000334495.1. Classification (NCBI taxonomy): domain Eukaryota; kingdom Metazoa; phylum Chordata; class Mammalia; order Scandentia; family Tupaiidae; genus Tupaia; species Tupaia belangeri. The sequence goes on along the minus strand of NW_006159519.1, from coordinate 333,364 downwards.
CTGGGTCTAGGACTTGAACCACCATCGCCCATGCGAGAATCTAGCACCTTAACCGCCATGCCCCCTGCTGGCCCCAAGAAAATTAATTTTTTAAGGAGTCATATGTTTAATCAAAAAGCAATATTACTATTTTCAAATAATGCTTTTTGTATGTCAAGATAAAGAACTCCTTGCTAAGGCACAGTTGTAAGTAAAATCGCTTAACTCCAAATTGACCATCTTGACTATCCTGTTGGAGCTGCTAAGGAGGGACTCTGGAAAGGAAGGAAATATAAATTGCATCTTGAAAGGGGATTTTATTATATAATTCCCATTTCCAAGACCATTCTTAATAGAATTTGCCTGAAAGGACCTATAAAACACGAGAGAGATGGAGGGGCATTTTATTTTGGAAATCCATGGTGAACGGCAAGATAGTTTAGGTGAACACATGGTGGTTGAAGAATACCAACCCCAGGGTGTAGTGTTAGTTCAGAACAGTCAAGGGAACTGAGCAGAGGACTCAGCATAGTCTTCTTTTCAGAGATAGATACACATACTCATACATGGATCCACGTTTGCTGAGCATGCTGCCTGGTACACATTGCAAGATTTTAAGAACTCCATACATATTCATTGGATTGAAAAAAAATAAAAAGAATCAAGGAACCTATGAAATAGGAAACCATTCATTGTAGTCTTAAGTCTTAGCTGATGATTTCCTTATTTAAAATAGTATTTAGGGACCAGCAGGTTGTATGGGAGTTAAGGTGCTGGACTCCCACATAGTTGAACAAGATTTGAGTTTGGACTTGGCAGCTTACTTTCTCTCTCTGTCTCTGGTGAATGCATGTGACCTATGGCAAATTAAATAAATAATAATAATAATACAGTATTTAGAATTAAAAGAAGTGACAGTAACATAAGATAAATCAAGAAATACCTGGAATGTTGGGAACTTTACTGTGTTGACTATACTTCCAGCTTTTACTCGGGAAGCTTTATTTTGGGGTGGTTAGTTTGTTCCAACAGAATAGTCATGTCTTAGAGCTTCCTAATTGGTAACCAAATTTAGTTTTTATGGTTTAACTATGTTAGCGAAGTACTGAGGCATGATCCCTTTACCCATAAAGCATGGCATTCTGTGTAAATAACACCCTGGAATTGGTTGTGCCATCCAAGCTGTTGCTTCTCATGTTGCATCCCTTGACAAAAAAATAGTCACAGGTGTGGATTTAGATGCTGGAGTCAAAAGGCTTCTCTCTACAGGAAGATGAGGAAGTGTTGGTGTAACATTTTTATTTCAGTTTCCATTTATAGAAATTATTTCTATCACAAATCTTTTAAAACCCTTACTCAGTAATTTTCTGACTTCCTATGAATTACCCCATCCATCGGGGAGAAGAAATGAGATCAAAACTTACATAAATGCCTATTACATACTTTTGTCACTTTGATGTTTAAAAAAGAACTATCAGTTTCTTCTAAAACCCATCATCCTGTCTTCTGACGAATAACAAGGAAATAACTGCGGAGTTCCTCAGGCTTGGTCTGTGCTTTTATGGTCTGGCTTTGTTACTTGAGTTCAAGCTGTTCTCAGTTTTATTGTCAGGTAGTAAAAATCACCCATGTATTATTTCCGCTTAGTTTTCTAATTTGACACATCAGAAACCTGTACCGTAAGTACCATAAAATGGCCCTGTCTTGCACCTGGAGTTGTGCTAGGTACATGAACTTATAGATTACCTCCTAGATCTAAGCATGGTCTGAAAAAAAGAAAGCACTACCTCTATCCCTAATACTAAACACAGAACTTAGAAAAAGAAGTACACTAAAATTCATATGTATAAGTATTTAGTGAAAATTCAGGGAGGAAAAAGTACTATTTAGTAACCAGAATCAACTCAATAAAGCTTATAGCTATTACAAATATAATTTGATTATTAGCGACAGTGAGCAGATTTTATTGGCAAGTTTGAATTGGCATTAAGAAAGTATTTGATAAAGTTCGAGTATTGTAGGAAGGACTTGAAGAATGAGGGGGAGCCAACGTGGTAGGGCATCAAATGAAATCTCCGTGTGATTTTGATATGAATCTCTCTGGTTTTATCTGTCATTTTTGAGTTTTTTTGTGCGTGGGTTTCTTTGTTTGTTTGTTTATTTCTTTATTGAAAGGTTTTTGACTTAGGGTGCATGTGCTCACCAGAGAGAGGGACACACAGTGAGAAGGGAAGTGAGAAGTCACTCCTGAGGGGGGCTGGCCATGCCACAATTCCTCCTTCTCCATTCTCCTCCCGGGATCTTGAGCATGTACACAGATGCACCCAGGATAATTTTCAAGCCAATGGGTTTGACACTGGGAACACGGTTGGCCATGTAGGAGTCCAGCGATATAACTCCTATGCCATCTGCTGGCCCCAGGCTTTATTTTAAATATACTATTGTAAAACAATGGTGATACGAGATACAAGATTTTTAGGGTCCCTCCTAGGACTAAAATGATTCAATAATATGTAAATGTTAAGTACTGTATTTGGTGAAAACCTTATTTTTATTTTGTATATATGTATGTAGTATGATAATTTTCTTGTCTGTTACACAGTGGATGTAAAACTGAAAGAAGTTCTTCACTCAGTGATTCTAACACTGTTGCTCTTGTGTTGATGAAAGCAGTTTCTTTAGATTACCTTTTATTCTAAGAATAAAATAATTATTTGCCAGGTATGTTTCATTTGACTTAACTGGCTTAATAACATTGAAATATAACATCTCTTAGTTGGGGGTGAATATCAGTCTAGATTATGTTCTAACGTAACATAACATACCCAACTAAGCCCTGAAATAACAGTAACTAAAAGAGAAAAAATAACTCTTTTTTTATTTAAAAAATTTATACATTCAATCACATTATTTAGCTTACAAAGTGAACATTTCAATATGTGAACATTTTTCCCCAGTCCAGTTGATCAAAATATCTTCAACAGATAACACACCTCCCCATCCTGTCAATTCTCTGCCTCTGTACCCCTCCTCCAAATGTCCTTCCCCAGGCCCAACTCCTCCACACACACCGCATCTGGCATTCACACCCATCTCTTGTGTTTGTACATCCTTTAGTCAATCAGTTTCAGTCATAGAGTGCAGACACTCAGTATATATTAAGTGGGGACATACACTGTCTCTCCTTCATAGCCTGGCTTGCTTCACTCGGCAGTAAATCTTCCATATTCTTCCACTTTCTGTCAAAAGCCAGGTATTTTTTTATGGCTGAATAGTATTCCATAGAGTATATTTGCCACAGTTTTTCAATCCATTCATCAGTACAGGAGCATTTGGGTTGGTTCCATGTCTTAGCAATCGTGAATAGTGCCACAATAAACATCGATGTACAAGCACTTTTCCAGTGAAGAATTCTTCTGTCCTTTGGGTAGATACCGAGGAGTGGGATTGCTGGCTCATATGGTAGTTCTATTTGTAGATTTTTGAGGAATCTCCCAATTGTTCTCCACAATGGCTGGACCAATTTACATTCCCACTAGCAGTGTAAGAGAGTTCCCCTTTCACCACACCCCCACAAAGCATAGTCGATAATCCCCAAAATAGACAAGTGAGATTACATCAGACTAAGAAGTTTCTGCATGGCAAAAGACAAAGTAATTGGTGTGAATCGACAGCCCTCAGAATGGGAAAATATTTTTGTAAATTATGCATCGGATAAGGGACTGATAACCAGAATACACAAGGAACTCAAGCAGTTGTTTGGAAAAAAGATGATCAACCCTGTTAAAAGATGGGAGAAGGAGTTGGAAAAAACACTCTCTAAAGATGACATATGAATAACCAAAAGGCATATGAAAAAGTGCTCAACATCCCTCATCATAAGGGAAATGCAGATCAAAAAAATAACTATTTCTGTCATGTAAACAAGGGTCACATTTAGGACATTCAGATTCCTTTATCATCAGGGATATGGGCTTTCATCTTATTGTTTTACCATCCTTAACTTGTTCTTTCATACCTCATGGACCAAGGAAGATGCTGGAGCTCCTCCCATCTTGTCAACTCTCTAGTCAGCAGTGAGAAGGAAGGGACAAAGAAGAGTACATCCCTATAGTTAGGAATGTTTTAGGAGTCAACAAATAATATTTTTACTAACAGCTTAACAGCTTGCCATCCAGAATTTAGTCAAATGGTTATTCTTAGCTTCCAGGTAAGCTAGGAAAGAGAGTCTTTTACCTAGAAAAAGTATATGCAAACTTTTATGTAAAGTTTAAGCCTTGAGGGCCATATGGTCTCTGTTATGGCTACTCATATCCGTATCTACAATTATTGTGTGAACATAGCCCTAGATAGACATAAATAAGCATTGACTCATTCATAAAACTTTATGAACACTAAAATTTGAATTCCATGTAATTTTCACATGTCATGAAATATTATTTTCATTCATTGAGTCATTTATCAGTGTGAAAATCATTTTTAGCTTGTGGACTATATAAAACCAGACATTGGCATTTGACTTACCAACCTTTGTCCCAGATTTGCCGACCTTTGTCCCAAAGTACTATGCATTCAGGTAGAGCACAAGGATTCCAGAAACAAAGATATTATATATTGAAACAAAATTCAATTCATTGGGTCAACAGGTAGTGCAGTAGTTAAGGTGCTAGACTCCCACATGGCTGACTATGAGTCTAGTCTCAGACCTAGTGGCTTGAAAATCACATTGGGCGCGTGTGCGTGCATGCCTAAAATTCTGAGAAGAGAAGGGATTGTGGTGTGGCCATCCCCATAAGGTGATTTCTCACTTTCCCTCTCTCTGTCTCTCTCTAACGAGCTCATGCATCCTATGGCAAAAATCTAAAAAAAAAAAAAAGTTCAGTTCTTCAAGAAGATATAGTAATTATAGACATATAGACACCTGAAAACAGAGCCCCAGAATATATGAAGTAAAAACTGACAGAATTGAAGGGGAAAAGAGTTATAAAATAATAGTTGAATATTTTAATATCCTATTTTTAGTAGTAGATAGAACAACCAGACAGAAGATCAATAAGGATGTAGGAGACTTGAGTTACAGGATAAATCAATTAGACCAAACAGATATATACACAGCTCCCCACTCAGCAGTAGCTACGATGGCATTCTCAAGCACCCATGGAACATTCTCTGGGATAGATCATATGCTTGGCCTTAGAACAAAAATTTTAACAAATCTGGAAAGATAGGAATAATGAAAAGTATATTTTCTGCCATGATGGAATAAAATAGAAATCATTAATAGAAGGAACACTAGAGTGGTCACAAATGTGTAGAAATCAAACAACACACTTTTTTTTTTGGAGAGGTTTTTGCTGGAGGGTATGTGTTCTCGCCAGAGAGACAGAGAGGCAGAAAGTGAGAAATTACCCTTGGGGGGATGGCCACAACGCAATCCCTTCTCTTCCATTCTCCTCTCAGGATTCTGAGCACACATGCACCTGGCATGAGTTTCAAGTTGACGAGTCCAAGACTTGAACTGCAGTTGATTATGTGTGAGTCCAGAGACATAACCATCATGCCATCTGCTGGTCCCTAACAACACACACTTAACTAATGAGTCAAAGAAGAAATTCATGAGGGAAATAAAACACCCAGAGACAGATAAAATCCAAAACCCAGTATACCAAAACTTATGGGAACTTATGGAAAGCAGCATTCAGAAAAATTAATGGCTGCAAACATCTACACTAATAAACAAGAAAAGTCCTGACCCAGCCCCAGTTGTGCAGGTGGTGAGGTGCTCCCATATGATTCTGAAGCTTTATGGGAAGGCCCCAATTTAGGTCCTTGGTCAACCTGATCATGCCAAGTATACATGCACATGCTTCTGGCTGGCTGAAAGGCTGGGTCTGAGGAGGGTGGATCATGGTGTAGTGAGACCCTGTCAGGGATGCCTGCCCCTTCTGGTCCTCCTTCCCTCCTTTTACACTAGCAATGAACAACCCCAAAGGGAAATTAAGAAGACAATTCCATTTATAATAGCATCAAAAGGAATAAAATACTCAGGAATAAATTTAACCAAGCTGATTAAGACTTGTACCTAGAAAACTACAAAACTGCTGAAAGAAATTAAAGACACAAATAAATGAAAAGATATCCTATGCTCATGGGACGGACAACTTACCAACCTTTGTGTCAATACTGCTTAAAGCACTTGGTAGACTTGACGTACTCATGATCACAGTTCAACTAGCTTTTGGGCAGAAATCGAAAACTATCCTAAGAAACGGAGGCGAAAGGATGATGGTGTGACGATGCCCTCTTGGAGGGTGCTTTCTCTCTCCTCACCTTTCTCTTTCTATTTCTGCCTGTCAAGTGCGTGTACCCTTTAGCAATTAAAATAAAAAGGCAAAAAAGAAAATTCCATTCTGAAAATTATGTAGTTAATAGTAATTAAAACTATTTTAATACTAATTAAAATTATTAGTTACTATTAATATTTTTAAAAGCACAGTGGAACCCAAATAGTCAAAACAGTCTTGAAAAGGAACAGAGTCAGAAGACTATATCTTTTTAAACTTCTTTGGAGAGGATTTTGCTATAGGACGTATGTGCTCCCAGAAAGACAGAGAGAGACAGAGAGACAGAAAGTGAGAAATCACCCCCCAGGGGGGACAGCCACACCACAATCCCTTCTCCTCCATTCTCTTGCGATCTTGGACATGCATGCACACATGCCTGGCTGAGTTTAAGCTGCTGGGTCCGGGATTCAAACTGCGGTCAACTTCTTGGGAGTCCAGTAGCGTAATCATTATTGCACCTGCTGGTTCCAGAAGACTATACTTTTGCCTGATCATCTCTCTCTCTCCATCCTGTTGTCTCCTCCTCCTACTTACATATGCACCTACATACCTACCGTCTACCTACCTGTCTATGTCTATCTCCTATAGTTACTCATATCCTGGAGCTTCTTTGCCTGCAGTAGGTAACTGCCTGGTCATAAATTTTTCACTGGCACCCAGTGAGTTGTAAATACTCTTTGCATGTGTACCATTGATTACTTTATGGTATTAAAAATGTTTATAGGCCCTTGAATGAAATGGTCTAGACATTGCAGTATTGATTATCTCAGAAGAGATGAGGAGACTCGTGAAACTCAGAATCATAGGAAGAGGCATCCTGAAAGGCAAGGATGAGTACCTGAACTTCAGCTTGGTTTTGAAACATATTTCTTGCTGGCGTGGAACCATTTTTTCGAATGAGTGGAGCCACACACAGTATAGCAACCACAGAAAGCAGAGTCGCTCCATTGAACGGGATGGGAAGTGGGTGGGAGCCCTGCTGCGAGCTTCAAAACCATTGAGATGTAACCTGAAGGGTCTAAATATTTTGTGGCTACTCAGTGTTAGCTGTTTCACAGCTTGCTTAGAGCTATTCTGAGTAGCTAGGTCTGTATTGTGATGCGTTGAGTACCTGTTATGTGCCAAGTGCAAGGTAGGTATTCGTTTTTCACTGTAAAAAAGACATGAAACCTGGAGGAGCTCAGTAGTGTAAATGTTGGCACAAACAGCTAGTAAAGGAAAGACTGTAATCTAAGTGTGTGTGTGTGTATTTAAGATTTATTTATTTTATTTTATCGTCATCATTTTTTAACAATAGAGAAAGACAGAGAAAGTAAGCCACCAGGTCTGGGATTCGAGCTGCAATCGGCCAGTGTGGGAGCCCAGTGCCCAACCACCACCATACCACAACGTCCTAAATTTGGATGTTTGAATTCACACTGGGTGCTCTTTCCATGACTTTGTACTCAACCTTTAATTGTCTTATAAATGGCAACTTGAGTGTTTAGGAGTGTATCCTTTAAAATTTTTTTTTATTTTCTTTCTTTTTTTTTGTATGTGCCATGCTTGTTTGCTATTAATATTTTTAAAAGTACATGAGTAGCTATGGTGGTAGTACAACCTGTTGAATGTGCCTGGTGCTGCTGAATTGTGCATTTAAAAATGGCTAAAATGGCAAATTTTGTTACCTCAATTAAAAGTATATAAGATGATGTTGAGTGATTTAGTGAATAATGTGTTTTATTACTATTGTTTATTTTTTAATTTTTATTTTATTTTGTTTTATTTGTTTACTTAATTTGACCAGAGAGGGACAGAGTAAAAATGAGAGCGAGAGAAAGTGAGAAAGCAAGCCTTCAGTTCTGGGACTCGAACCACAGTCAGCCATGTGGGAATCCAGTTGCCCTTAACTACCACGCCACCTGCCGACCCCAGTATTATTTGTGCATAATGTATTTTTATACTGATGGTGTAAAAGCCAACATAGCACCAGTTTCTCTCCCTTGGAGGTACTTCTTTGCGCTTCTCATTTATAACTAGATACTATTTTTGATGACAGGTGTAGTTTTTATTTTGATTTTTTTAAGAAAGATTTTTTGCTATAGAGTGCATGTACTCACTGGAGAGACAAAAAAGTGAGAACTCACTCACCAGAGGGGATGGCCACACTGCAATCCCTTCTCCTCCATTCTCCTCTCTGGATTTTGGACACACGCAAACACACACACACACACACACACACACACACACACACACACATACACACACACGCCTGGCATGAGTTTCAAGACACCGAGTCTAGGACTTGAACTGTGGTTGGACATGTGGGAGTCAAACACTTTAACCACCATGCTATTTGCTGGCCCCAGCAGGTGTAGGTTTTTAAGAGGTGATATTATTGGAGCACTTTATTTTTTTTGTTTTAGGTTTTAAATAATTAAAATAAGTAATTGTTGATTTATTGACACTCCTAAAACAATTTTTCTCAATGGCTCTTGCAGTTTGGTTGCACACGTCCAATTTCAGGGATCTTCGGCACCTTTCAGAATTAGAAAAAATTATGTGTATTTTTTGCAATCATCTCTTAAGTTATTTTGTAGACAACATACACATGTGTCTACATATATTAAATTTGTACAATCTCGAAAGGGTTTATAGGGACCAGCAGATGGCATAATGGTTATATCACTGGACTCCCACGTAGACAACAGAGATTCAAGTCCCAGACCCAGAGGCTTAAAGCTCAAACACACACACACACACACACACACACACACACACAACCATGCTGGGCATGTGTGCATGCGTGTTCAAATTCCTGAGAGGAGAATGGAGGAGAAGGGATTGTGGCATGGTCATCTCCTCGTGTGTGTGTGGGGGATTTCTTGCTTTCTGTCTCTCTCTGTCTCTCTAGTGAGTGCATGCACCCTGTGGCAAAAATCTCTCTAATAAAAAAAAAGGAGGGTTATAGGTCTTTTTCTTGCCCAGAGATAGGCAGAGAAATCCTAGCCTGTTGCAATGAAAATGATGTGAGATACATCAAGTTGGGCAACAGGAATGGTGATCCCACCTGCTAAACAAGAAGCACAGACCAAGTATTATAGGATGTCTCTTCTAGTGCATGGGACGTGGAGCTCTTTTCATGTGGACTTCTTTATATGTAAAGACAGAATGATTTTATATTTTATAATCTGTTATCTAAAATGTACAGTGTGATTCTCCCAACATCTTGGTTTCTGTTTCTAGATATTTTCTCCGTCTAGATTTCTATCGTCTCTTCTCTGTCAATCTTACTCTCCTCCTCCTATAAGTCACAGTATGTCACCATTTCTAAGGAGACTCTGAATTAATCCAGGGTTGCTGCTCCAGGTTTTTGAGCTGGAATAGTATAAGAGCTGTTTTGGATTTTGTTTTTAAGCCATGTTTTTTTTTTTTTTTTTCCCCCCTCTGTTTTGGGTCTGTGCACATGTGTATGTATTTGTGTCGTACAAGCTCTTTGAAAGGAGGAGTGATGAATATGACCTGGAAGCCACCTAAATCTAAGTCCAAATTAGGACCTCACCATTTAATATCTTCTCTTTTTTCCCTTTTTTAAAATTTATTTTTTTATATTCATTTACTGATATCATTAATGCCTACAAAATGAATCTTCCCATCCAGAATATACCATATGTTGGCTCAATCAAAGATATTACTATACATACTCTCTTCAACAGATAATTTTCCATTTTGTAAATGTTTTGCTTTTTTCTTTTTACCACTTAATCTCTTAAGAGTTTTGGGTCAGTCACTTAAGTATCAATTTCTGTACTTGAAAAGGGAGGTTTATTGTACCTACCTCACAGAGCTATTGTGGCAGTTAAGCAGAAAGGTGTGTTAAATGCTTGGCGTGGTACTCAGAACAGAGTGGGTGCTCAGAAAAGTGTCCCTCAGCTTTTAAGTCCCTCTTCTGCAACCTGGTGCATCCTGAATGCTGAGAAAGACTTGGTTCTGCAGCTCCGAGATTACACCAGAGGAACAGTGAGATCTCTACATGACCTGACATGAAGATGGCTGTTTCTTCGGATTTTCATGTATAATGAAACTGTGTTCTTTCCACACCAAATTTATCATTACTGTTATTCTCATTGTAATGGTAGCAGTAGTAGCACAATTAGTATCTCTCTTGATATAGGTTATGATTTTTTTGTTTTGTGCCTCTTTATTTATTAAAACAATTTTTTTCTAAGATGATTTTTGTAATATTCACTTTATTTACTCATCCTGCTCATGTTAATTAATATAGAATATTTTTGTTTGTGGAACTCCTAAAACAATTTAGCCTTCTGGAAAACAATGAGAGACTGTTAAACAACACACTTGCACAGTTGTCTTGATTACATATGGCGTAACACTTCAAGAAGCGTGTTAAGGTCAGGTGGCTTCAGGTGCTGCTTAATGACATGCATGACATGTACTTCCTTCCTGAAATGACAGAGGCATGTCACTTATTCATCAACTAGCTGCTTGTTCAACTCCTACTCTCTAAGACAGAAAGCTCAAAGTTGAATGAGAGGTCCCCTTGCTTTCAAAATTGAATGTCCCATAATCTAGGAGGGAGGGCACACAGAAAAGATGACTACAATTCCATGTATAACTTTCATAAAGAAAAAGTTGGTATCAACAGTTTGGATAGTATGGAGGAAGGCATTCCTAACTCCTGCTGTGGGATCTTTCGAGGATGACTTTCCAGAGAAAAAATGGGTGGCTTAGACAGAGGGGCCATTTCTTAAAACTTCCACTTCTTCAGGTCTCTTCCTAGCCACATTTCTTTCCTTTTTTTAGAGGTTTTTGCTATAGGGCACGTGCGCTCGCCAGCCAGACAGAGAGAGACAGAGAGATAGAAAGTGAGAAATCACCCCCAAGAGGGGATGGCCATGCCGCAATCCCTTCTCCTCCATTCTCCTCTCGGGATCTTGGGCACACACGCTCACGTGCCCGGCGTGAGTTTTAAGCCACCGGGTCCACAACGCGAACCACAGTCGACTACGTGGGAGTCCAGCGACAGCCATTACGCTAACTGCTGGTCCCTAGCCACTTCTCTTAAAACCCAAGTCAGGGATTTAATTTTGCCAAATCCTCTGCCTCACTTCCCATCATACCTAACAACCTAAGATGATCTGTAATTTGAGGGTAGAGATACGTCATCAATTGTACTCTCTCTGAAGCATCTCACACTTTAACTACCTTATCTTTTTCAAGTTTTTTTCCATCACTAGAAAGCATCCTTTTTCCTATTGCTTCTCTGCGATGTTCTTTTCTATGTTTATAAGCATGACTTTGTCTATACCCTGCCTTTCTTTCTTTCTTTCTTTTTTGTTTTTATTTCAAAAAGTCCTTTTACCCATTTAGAGTCAGCCAAATAACTTACGTAAAGGGTTATGTTCAGGAGAAAAAGGGATTTCTACTTTATTTTTTATTTTAAATTTTGTTCTATGATTCCTTATTTACTCTTCCTTAGTGAGCATGGCCTTAGAAGCCTGGGCTGAGCAGTTATGTTGGCTGTCTTGTATTCAGGCAGGGAGCAAAGCCTTGAAGTGAGGTGAAGCTGCTAAGAGACTCACTGTTCTTCCTGTGAAGCCTTTTTTCCTTTGGCCTTTGAAAATGCATTTTTTTAAAAAAAATATTTAATTTTATTAATTATGTTTACTTTTAAATTTGACTAGAGAGAGACAGACAGAGAGGGAAAATGAGAAAGCAAACCACCAGGTCCAGGACTTGAACTGTGGTCGGCCATGTGGGAGTCCAGCGCCTTTACCCCCATACCACCTACTGGCCCTAAAATGTATTTTCTTTGATCACTGAAAAAATAATTTATCTGTGATCATAGGAAATAAGCCTTTGCTTCACAGAAGTACATTGACCATTTTTGGTGGGTAAGAGTAAGCTCATTAACAGAGGACAGAGGTGGAGGAGAGACTCGTCCTGCACCCAGACCCAGCATTGTTAGACTTGGAGCACCTGGTTCTGGCTTTCAAGGGGGCTTGCTGTACTTTGGACTCTCCACAGCATTGTCTGTGTTGTCCTCCCCAGGCGGTACGAATAGTGGCAGCAATAACAGTTATGCTTGCTGGTTCTCGAATGCCCAGGACACAGGCAGTGGACAGGATCGATGGCTAACACTCATAGCAACTTTATGAGCTTGAGAATATCTGTTTTACAGACGAGGACAGTGAAGGTCAGTGTCACCAGGTAACTTGGCCAAGGCCCATGTAAGAAGAGTCTTCAGAGTTCATGGAGAGTGCATCTTATGAAAGAAACTCTTCCTACATATCAAAGGTTTTCTTTTTCCCAAAATGAACTCTATATTTTAATTCCATTTTCCATAAAATTCTTGAAGTCCCCTTGTAGCTAATAAGTGGCAGAACAATTACTGAAATGCAGATTTTTCTGACCTCAGAGTGCATGTTCTTTTTATTTCATCATCCTACTTGTTTCCCTCCCTCTGAGTATTAAAATACAGCCATCCCTTGATGTCTATGGGGGATGCGTTTTCAGAACACCAAACTGAGTGCTCAAGTCTCTTATATAAAATTGCTTAGTAGATATCTCCCAAACAACAAATGTCACTGTATCTTACAAGTTCCCCAGAATTTCACCCTGTGGTAGGAAGAAGCATGAATGGAACAAAGCATTGAGAAGCAAAAAGGAGAGGGGAAAACTGGTGGGATGCTACAGAGGGGCCAAAAACTGAGAAGTCTAAAGGAGGCATAGCTGTGGGCAGGGAAGTCAGTGGGCCAATTCTGTGGGTAGGGCTGGAGAGGCAGCTGTTTATTGCTTCTATTGCTGTTGCTATGTAATTCACTTGCCAAGTGCTGCAAGGTTCTTATTTATTTATTTTTAAATAATTATTTAATTTTATTGATTAATTCTTTTATTTTAATTTGACCAGAGAGAGACACATAGAGAGAGAAAGTGAGAAAGCAAGCTGCCAGGTCCAGCGCCTTAACTACCATGCCACCTGCAGATCCCCTCTTATTTCAGTTTTAAAACTTCATTTTAGAGCTGTCAGGCAGCATGGCAATTAAGGTACTGGATTCCCACATGCTGACCAGGGTTTGAGTCCTGGACCTTGAAAGTCATGCCAGGCACATGTGTATGCGTGCCTAAAATCTCAAGAGGAGAATGGAGGAAAAGAGATTGCAGTGTGGCCATGCCCTCCACCTCAGGGGGGTGATTTCTCATTTTTCCTCTCTCTTCCTCTCTCTGGGGAGCACATATACTGTATGGAAAAACAAAACAAAAACAATAATTTACTTCTTCCGTGAGTGAGAGTCAGAGAGACAGTGCCTCCAATAGATCTTGATGCCACTGTCCATTTCGAGCCTTAGCCGACTTTGACTCAAGCACACACTCACACCTGGCATGTGTACTCAGGGAGGTCTCCAGACCTGAACCTGGCACTCTCCCATGAGGGCTAGCCTCATTGACCATCACGTTTTACTACTGTGCCACTGTTGGGTCCTTATTTTCTCTTTTAAAAGAGAAGCTAGAAGTTATTTTCTTGTTTATGTGTGAGACAGTATGCAATTTTCAAGTTGACAAGTTGTTTACATCATGTTAAATACTGCGTGGGTCTAGGAAAGTCTCTGTGGGGCCACATGTGGCTAGACACAGATATTGTCAGTGGTGAATATTGCTCACTGGACAAAATCTGCCATAAAATTGAAGTTGGGATACTGAGTAAACAAGGGAAAGTTAGGCTACAGGTAGCAGCTGCAGTGCCCTTATGTTACGTGAAATGGGGCAGCCACGGAAAACAGATAATGCCTGATTCCACGTACCTGAGTATCTAAAATAGTCACATTCATAGAATCAATTAATGTAATCATGTTTTCCAGAAACTGGCGGGGGTGGGGGGGAGATGAAAAGGGAAGTTCCTAATGAGCGAGTATAAAGTTTTAGTCAAGCAAAGCGAATAAATCCTAGAGATCCGTTGGACATTGTATTTGTCTGTAGTCAACACTGATCCACCGTGCACTTAGATATTTGTTAAGAATTTAGATCTCAGGGCCAACAGGCGGCATAGTGGTTAAGGTGCAGACTCTCACATGGTTGACCAGACATGGTTCAAGTCTCGGACCCTGAGGCTCAAAACACTGGATGTGTGTGCTTGCATGCCCAAAATCCCAAGAGGAGAGTGGAGAAGGGATTGTATATCTCTTGGGGGGGCTATTTCTTGTTTGTTGTCTCTCTGTCTCTCTAGTGAGCACATGTCTTGTATAGCAAAAATCTCTGAAAAAAAATAAAAAGAATTTAGACCTCAGTTTAAATGTTTTTTATCACAATATTAAAAAGCCACATTATATATGCTAATTAAGCTGTCTTTCAAAAGATATTAATTTCACCTTTCATTGCTAAGGGACTATTAAGTCATTTATTTATAAATCAACTCTTTTTCAAGTTTGATACTTAGTTATTGGTGCTTTGTGACAACCTAGGAGACAGAGGCAAAAGAAAGGACTTTTAATTTGCAGAACTGCTTTGTCTTTATTATGGGATGAACTGCACTCAAATTTAGGCACGGCTGCTAAGATTTCTGGAGGAAAAGTGCTGTACAGAGGCATAGTGAGAATAGGGCACAGAGTTACCAAAGCTCCAGCAACGTGACAAGTAAGATCGTCGGTGCCCTCTACTGTCTAAAAGTATGTTGTTCCATGTGCCACCAGAGCAGAGGAAATGGGTTACAGAGTTACATGTCAGCATATAGCAATGGGGTTTTAATTTTCTTCTTTTTCTTTGTCAGAATGTAAGAAAATATCATTTTGACTTCTTTACAAACAGATTCCTTTTGTTTGTAGAAGACACATTTCTTTTCAAATGATTTTTGATTTGTTTAGCAGCTTGGGTACAGTTGATAAAAACAGTTCCAAAATTAAGGACGAAATTTGTCACTTTTAAAGTTAAAAATTTGGGCCATTCTTTCTAAATTTCATCTATTTAATTTTCTCAAACTTGTTGAAGCATACTGTCTCACAGATTTCTCTGCCCAGTGATATTACAGAAGTGGGTATGTTTTCACCCGGGCGTGCCAGTCTGCTCAGGCAGTCAAAAGAAGGACCCCTGACAGGGTGGCTCACACCACAGGAACCTGTTCCTCACAGTTCTGGAGGGTGGATGTTCAAGGTCAAGGTGTCAGCAGGATTGGTATTTTTGAATCCTCTTTTAGGCTGGTAGATGCCATCAGCTCTCTGTTTTTCCATATGATCTTAATTTTGTGTGTTTGTGTCCTAATCTCCTCCTTTTATAAGGACATTGGTCATATTATTAAGTCTTCACCCTGATGACGTTATTTAACCATCATCAACTACTTACAAGTCCTATCTCCAAATACAGTCATATTTGGCATTAGGCTTTCACGTGTGAATTTTGGAATTATACAACTCGGTCTGCAGCACTGGTGAAACATAATATGTATTGCCACCTTTCCTGAAGTTAAATGGTTATTGAGTTCAATTGTGGAAAAACAGATGACTCTGCATTGTCACCTTCGCTGATTCTGTGTCTTAGTGGAATTATTCATAAAATAAAGGTATAGGTAAATACCCCAGAGTTAAAAACAGGTAGTGGTTCATTTAAATTTTTTAAACATTTGTAGGTGTTGTACAGAGGACAGAGCTGAGTTGTCTTGACCACCACACAAATGACTAACAAGGTAGAGGTATGATTGACAGAAAGGCTAGTGCATTTCTATGAGAAAATATTTCAAAATCCCAGACTGCATTTCTAACCCTTGATGTGTACTCGGAATTTTCAAGGAAAATCGAGTGGATAGCTACCATTTCGGGAATATTTATTAATATCTCAGGCACTGTTGTAAGTACGTCTATTTGAAGTAGATATATTTTCTTCTTATGGAAGAGGGACCCAGTAGTTCGAAAGATTTCCTCTTATGCAAGATCATACAGTAGTGATACTATTATTGAAACATAAGTCTATTTGAAAATTTGTTGGTGTAAGGCCCTAAAGTTAGCACAGAAATCACCAACTAAGTGGAGCCTTTTACACTATGATACATCTGTCTTTCGTGGTATGTCCCCTCTAATTCTTTATATGGGTCATTTCTGTTTGTATCTCTCTACTGGGTATCAAGCAAAGATGTGTTGTAGACTTTATGACTGAAAGAGGAAGGTTGTACAAGTCACTGGTTTCCAAGGAGACCAGGTAAGATAATGTAGATTGCTCTAGATACTTAGAAGTGTTTCTAGAAAATGACGGAGAGGCTGGACGTATCGTTCTTCTGCACCAAAAAGCAGTGCATTATTATTTTAAGGTATTAATCAGGGGACACCTGTTTCTTCATTCCTTGATACAAATAGGTTGAAGAATTGAAGATGATATCTCAACACCATTCTATTTTCAGTAAGACTTACATTAGAGGTTGATGGCAGGTCCAGTGTGGTGGTGCAGTTGGCAGCAAACTGAATGGCAGTGCTAGAGCTTCTAACATGGTTCACTGTGGGTTCAGATCCTCAGGTCCACTTGAAAACTCGCTAGGTTTGTAGGTGCATGTCAAGATCCCAATGAGAAGGACAGCTGGGGAAGAGGGATCAAGGCATGCCGAGACCCTGTGGAATGCTTCTTTCCTTCTCTCTCTGTGTATGTGCGTGCACTCTCCATCATGAATAAAATAAATTTAAAGAACTTTAAAAGAATGGATTGTAGGAAAAAAATCTGAGAATTCTGCAGATTCACTCCTGAGTGTGCCTTAAGTAAGTAGAGCATGCACAGCTTGTTAGCGAGCCCCTCACAAACCCATTTTCTTCATCTACAAGTCACATGGTGTGTGTGAGCTGCACCTCTGCTTCTCACAGAGGTGGTAATGTGACCAGTGGCCACCCGGTGTCTGAGCTGATAAACTCCCAAATGTTTGACAATTGACAATGGTTGAAGGTACATGGAGTATATGTTTTTCTTGGACACTTGGAACTATGCCTGAGTTTTCTCTTTTTTCTTTTGGTCTATAAATTTTTTCAAGTAGCCCAAGTTCTGTTTCATAGTCTATTAGGAGGCTAGAAGAGGGAGTACTAGCCTTTACACTCATGTTCACACACATGAAATGGTGGACAGCCTTGAAAAGAGGCTAGTTGGGAAGTCTTGGCTCAGTTGGACAGCACAGGCCAGCTGGGCTGAAGAACCAGTCTGAATCAGGAGGTCAGAGAGTTGGAGAACAACTCAGACTGGGGTTGAAATTAATGATATGATTTGAAGAAGGTTCTTGCAACTTCTCAGAGGGTCTCTTGGGGAATATAGGTTTTGAGGTCCCCTCCCTAGAAAGAGGGAATTGGAAGATGCTTTTGCCTATTTAGAACTGGATCCAAGGGAACAAAGATCCAAAATGATCCCTTATCAGGAGAAGAATTGTGGTACTGGCCTGGTTCAGAGTCTACGGTGTACCCACAGAGTGTCTGGCTGCAGTCCTGCTCCATGCCTGCTGTGGAAGTTTCCTGGGGACGTGCACTCCTTTGAGAAATTATGTACTGAATTGGTGAATATATTTGGAAGTGAGCAAGTTTCAGGAAAACCTAGGACAGCAGTTTTTTTTTTTTTTTTTTTTTTTTTTGGGCCCTTGACAAGAAAGAAATATTCAAATGAAGATCTCTTTCTAGGGGAATTCAGAAGTCATCCTGTTCATCAGGGAGGTTGACAGCTGAAGAAAAACTGAGACATGAAATACCAAGAGGCACCCTAGTTCTTGTATAACATGAAATATATTTAAGAAACATGGGATGTCACAAGAGAATCAGTGCTCTTCAGGATCCTTTGAGAATTGTTTGGCCCAGCGTCTGAAACACAAAGCTTCCTAGCTTTTATTTCTCTTAGAGGTGAGCTAGGATGCCTGATTGTTTACCTGAGATATGATGGTGAGTCGTGAGAAGGAATTCTGGCTGTGAGGGGAGCTTTAATCCTGTGAAAGTGGTGTGCTGGAAAACTATGGCTAGTTCTGCTTTTGTGTTAAAATCTTGGAGTTGACATGAAGGACAAATATTAGATTCTGGCATCTGTAGTAGATTTCTCATTCTGAAAACGAGAAGGAATTAAAAGTGTTCCTTTATTCAGCTTTCCCACAAGTGCTGACATACTTGCTATAGACCATAGGCAGACTTTGGATTGTGATTCTTCTTTGGTAAGACTAAAGATCAGTTTCAGGGGCTGGGTTGTAGTATACCCAGGTGCAGATGGAGCACAGGAGGGCTTGCTCAACTTGCCAGGAATGAATTGGTAAGAAATGTGACATTTTTAGGTTTCAGAAGGCTACCTTAAAGTCAGGAATTTATATATCTGGCTCATTGCTCAGGTGAGAAAGCCTTCCAATTAGGTACAAGAGAGTAGGTATAACAAACCAAGTAATTGTCTGTTTTTATGTATCCTCCTCCTCCATTAAAAAAAATGTTGTGGCATTATCTTGACCATTCCTTCAGTAAAATAGTTCAGGAATCAGACAGAGTTTGGACTACCTTAAATGACATAAGCACATTTACAATGCTGTGCAACCATCACCACTATCCATTTTAGAACTTAAAAAATTAATTTCTTACATTAAATTTTTAAAAAGAATTATTTAATTTTATTTATTATTATTTAAAAATTTGTCACAGGGCTTGGGTACTCATGAGAGAGAAAGTGAGCCACCAGGTCCAGGGCTCGAACTGCCATGCCACCTGCTGGCCCAATTTCTTTCTTTCAGGATGTGTGTGCCCACAAGAAATTTAGAGACAGACAGAGAGACGGGAAGTGAGAAATCACCCCCCAGAGAGGAGAGCCACACTGTAATCCCTTTTCCTCTATTTGTCTCTTGGGATCTTGGGCAGGCACGCACGCACATGCGCCCAGCATGAGTTTAAGCCACTGGGTCCGGGACTCGAACAGTGGTCGACTACATGGGAGTCCAGTGACATAGCCATTACGCCAACTGCTGGTCCCCTACTGGCCCAATTTCTTACTTACATTGAATTATTGTACAGTGTTGTAGGGTACAATAAGGATTTTCAAAGGATGCATGTAGTGAATGACAATAAAATCAAGGATTTACCATACTCATCATTTTCAACAAAGAACACCACATTGCACTCTGTGAAGGAAATGGGAAGATTCTTTTAAAGACATAGAAGTAGAGAGGATAACCATAGATACCAGGGAATGTTTGGGGAGTATGAGAGGGACTCAAGAAAAAGTGTTTAACAGATGCAGGAATGGATTTAGATGGGGCAAATGGGTTGTGGAGTGGCATAGCACAACAGAGTGAAAAAAAGGGATATTGGCAATCATATATATCTATATCTATATCTATATCTATATATCAAAAACAAGCTAGCAGAGCAACAATAGAATTCTTTCATCTTTCTAAACTCTGAAATTCTCTGCCCATTAAACAATAGCTACCCATTTATTCTTCTCCTCCTCCTGGTAGCCACTATTCTCCTTTCTATCTTTTTGAATTTGACTACTCTAGGTACCTCATATGAGTGAAATACCACAGTATTAATTCTTCTGTGACTTGCTTATATCACTTAGCATATTTTTCTTAAGGTTTATCCATGTCGTAGCATGTGTCAGAATATTATTTATTTTTCTGAGTAATATTTCATTGTATGAATATAATACATTTTGTTTATTCGTCATTCATTCACCTGTTGATTGACACTTGGTTGACTTTTTACTACTGTGAATAATAGTGCTATGAAAATAGGTATACAAGTATCTGTTAGATTCCTCCTTCTCTCCCATTTTGTTGGGTCCATACCTAGGAGGGGTAATAGTGTGTGTATAATTAAGAGCGATAATAGCAATCCTAACAAGTATAGGATGCTATCTCATTGTGAGTTTTATTTGTATTTCCCTAATGATGAATGGTATCGAGCATCTTTTTATGTTCAAATCGGTAATTTGTAAATTTGGGTATCTTTGGAGAAAAATCTGTCTACATCCTATAACATTTTTTGAATCGTATTTGTCTTTCCATTGCTGAGTTTAGGAGTTCTTTATGTATTCTGGATATTAATCCCTTACATGATGAGCAGATATTTTCTTCCATTTGGTTGATTGTCTTTTCATCATCTGGATGCATGGAATTTTTATATTTTGACTGTTGTATGACTGTCTCATTGTTATGAGATAATGCGTATCTTCAGAAAATTTTTATGTTATAGTTCTAACCTTTAGTGCCTTGGACTATGGTTCTATTTGGAGACAGGGATTTTAAGGAGATAATTAAGGTAAAATGAGGTCATATGTGTGGATCTTAACCTCATCTGACTGATGTCCTTAATAGAAAAGGAGAGTGATACACGGACCACACTGAAGAAAAATCACGTGAGACACAGGGAGCAAGTGGACATCTGCAAGCCAAGGAGAGAGGCTGCAGGAGAAGCTAATCTGGCTGACATCTTGATCTTGGATTTCCAGCCCCCAGGGCTGTGAGGAAATATGTGTCTGTTCGTTTCTGTTATTTTCCCCTCCTGCCTGCACCCAGTTTTCCTGTGGTACTTAGTTTGGCAGCCTGAGCAAATTAACACACCCACTTTTTATTTATCCATTCATATTTAAATGGGTATTGGCGTCGTTTCTATTTTTTGGCTATTATGAGTAATGATAGTTTGGACATTTGTTCAGATTTTTATGTGGATATATTTTCATTATTTTTGTGCATATACTTAGGAGTGGGATTGTTAGTTATGAGGTAACTCTATGACCTTTCAAGGAACTTCTTTTTTGAAATTGTTTGAAACAATTTACATTCCCTCTTGCAATGTATGAGACTTCCAATTTAAAAAAAAAATCTTGCCAAGACTTATTATTATCTGTCTTTTTTGATTATTGCCATCCTAGGGGGTGTGAAGTAGCACTTCATTATTTTGATTTAAAGTGCTGTTGAGCATCTTTCAGTATACTTTTTTGCTATTTATATATCATCTTTGGAGAAACATATAATCATGTTCTTTACATATTTTAAAATTAGATTGCTTATCTTTTTGTCGAGTTTTGAATTTCAAAAGTTCCCTATATATTCTAAAATCAAGTTTCCTATCCAGTAAGTTGTTTGCAAATAATTTCTCCTATGCCGTGGTATTTTTTTCATGTTCTTAATGATGTCCTTTTCAGTAGAAAATATTATATTTGATGAAGTATTATTTATCTAATTGTTCTTTTGTTTATTGTGCTTTGGTGCCATATATAAGGAATCATTGAGTAATCCAAAGTCACAAAGATTTACGACTAGATTTTATTCCAAGAGTTTTGTAATTTTGACTCTTATATTTTTTAGTATTTTTTAAAAATATATGACATGAGATAGAGGTCCAGCTTTATTCTTTTGCATGTGAACATAAAATTCTGTTTAAAGACTATTTTTTTCATCATTTATTCTAGCACCTTGTCAAAAATCAATTGACTGTATGGTATAAAGGTAGTCATATAGATGAGTGTAACTGAATAGCGCCCAGAAATAAGCTCTCAAATATAAGGTCAAATGAACTTTGACGAGGATGCCAAGGCTACACAATGGGGAAAAGCGAGTCTCTCCACCAAATGGTGCTGGGAAAATTGGATATCCACGTGTAAAAGAATTAAGTTGAGCCTTCACCTTATACCATGTATACAAAAATTAACTCAGAATCGACTAAAGACCTTTTTATTAGACTTGAAACTGAAATTTTCAGAAGAAACCATCAGTGAAAAAGTTTCATGATATTGAATTTGATAATGATTTCTTGGATATCACCCCAAAGGCACAGGCAACAAAAACAAAAAATGACAAATGGGACTACGTGAAGGTGGAAAACTGTGCAGCAAATGAAACAATTATCAGAGGAAAAAGCAGCCTACAGAATGGGGGACTATATCTTCAAAACATATCTGATAACAGCCAGGACTAAGGGCATGAACTACGTTGCCTGGCTTGTTTAGATCAGGCTAGGAATTGAACTCAGACCTTCCATGTGACTTCAGCCTCTGAATTGCAGCATCTTAGTGTGTGCCATGGTTCCTGGGCCATCTTCTTTTTACAGTTATGAATGTTTGTTTCTCCAAGGTCCCTTGGGTTTCCATGTATATGTTAGGATCAACTTGTCATTTGTACAGAGACACTAGTGGAATTTTGATAGATACAGATTGAGTATCTAAAATGCTTGGGACCAGAAGTGTTTTGGATTTTGGATTTTTTTCAGTTTTTGAAATATTTGCATATTCATAATGAAATATCTTGGGGATAGAATCCAAGCCTAAACAGAACATTTTTTTTATGTTTCACATATATGCCTTACACATAGAGCTTGACAGTAATTTTATATATATATATGTGTGTGTGTGTGTGTGTGTGTGTGTGTGTGTGTATAATATATTTTATTGCAGAGTTTTAACTGCATCCTGTCAGATGAGGTCAGGTGTAGAATTTTCTAATTAAGGCAAATTGTTAGTGCTCAAAAGTTTTGGATTTTGGAACATTTCAGTCTTCAGATATTAGGATTAGGGGTGCTCAGCCTGTACTCGATTCACTTTGTAGATCAATTTAGAGACTATTTGTATCTTAACAATATTTATTATTCTGACTCATGTGCATGGAACATAATTTCATTTATTTAGGTTTCTTTAATTTCTTTTAACAGTGCTTTTTAGCTTTCAAAGTGTAAATGTTACACTTTGTATTTATTCCTAAATATGTATTTTTAAAATTTATCAGAGAATGTGTACTCACCACAGAAAGACAAACTGGGGCATGATCCCTAATGGGGCATGATCACCCCATAGTTCCTTCTCCTCCACTTCTCTTTCTTGTCAGAATTTAGGGCATGCATACACATGTGCCCCATGTATGTTTTCAAGCTGTTGGGGCTGGGATTTGAACCATGTGATCAGCCATGTGGGATCTGGCTCCCTTGTCCACTGGGCCACAGAAACTAGAAATAAAAAAAAATTTAAATTTAAATTCTAAATTTTTATTCCTTTTGATGTTGTTATAAATGGAATTATTAATTTTATTTTTAGCTAATTAATTACAGTGTATATAAATAAAATCAATTTGTGTCTAATGATTTTATTTCCTGCTACCTATTTTAATCACTTATTCTAATAGTTCTATGCTGTTATTATTTTATATATATATGTATACACACATATATATAAATAACATGACATCTATGCATGTTACAAACTCAATAGGATGTAATATTTATTACTTGATATAATTTTAAGTTCTTGAAGTTTAGCAAAGAACAAGTATATATTTAAAGAATTTGTTTTATTAATCTTTCAGTTAACATTATTATGTCTCTTCATTAGTTTTGTGAAAGTGAGTTTCTATCGATATCTTTTTTACTTCTCAATAGAACTTTGCTCCCATCTTTGTGTCGTTATTGGCAAATATATTGCATTTCTATGTAAGTCCCACAATACAATGATATATATGTATGTATAATTATATATCATATATTCTATGTATTATCTATGGATAGATAAATATTATATAATCTATGAACATAGTCATATGAATATTGTCTTTGATCACTTATTTTCACCCAGAAAAATTTATTTTAGTATTTGCTCAAAGGCAGTTCTGCTAGCAGCAAATTCTTTGTTTTTACTTTTTGGGAGTGTCTTTATTTTACCTCCTTTTTTGAAAATTAGGTTTTCTAGAAATAAGATTCTTGACTTCCTTTTCTTTTTTCCTTCAACAATTTGAATATATCACCTTACTGCCTCATTTCTGATGAGATTTTTTCTTCTTTTTTTTTTGAGAGGTTTTTGCTATAGGACGTGTGCGCTCACCAGGAAGACAGAGAGAGACAGAGAGAGAGAAAGTGAGAAATCACCCCTCGGGGGGGATGGCCATGCCACAATCCCTTCTCCTCCATTCTCCTCTCGGGATCTTGGGCACGCACGCACGCATGCACACACGCCTGGCGTGGGTTTAAGCCACTGGGTCTGGGACTTGAACCGTGATCGACTCCATGGGAGTCCAGTAACATAGCCTTTACACTAACTGCTGGTCCTGAGAATTTTTTTTTTGAGAGGTTTTTGCTATAGGGTACATGTGCTCACCAGAAAGACAGAAAGCTAGAAATCACTTCCCAGGGGGGATGACCACACCACAATCCCTTCTCCTCCATTCTCCTCTTGGGATCTTGGGCACGTACACACACACACACACCCGGCATGAGTTTAAGGTACCATGTCCAGGATTTGAACTATGGTTGGATACATAGGAGTCCAACGACATAACCATTACACCAACTGCTGGTCCCTCTGTTGAGGTTTTAGCTGCTAATCCTGGAGTTCCCTTGAATGTGACAAATAACTTTTCTCTTGCTATTTTCAGATTTCCCATTGTATTTGGTTTCCCTTTATGATATGTCTAGGTGTGATCTCTGTATTTATCCTACTTGGAGCTGGTTGATTTTCTTCTATGTGTTTGTTAATGTATTTCATCAAATTTTGGAAATTTACTTTCAGTCATATTATTAGGTTGATACAAAAGCAATTGCTTTTTCAGACCATTAAATATCTTTAAAGAATTATTTCATTTAACTTTATTTATTTAAATTTGACCAGAGAGGGACAGAGTGAGAGAGAGAGCGAGAGAAAGTGAAAAAGAGAGCCACCAGGTCTGGGACTTGAACTGTAGTTGGTCATATGGTGCCCTTAAACCTGCCAGCCTTAGACCATGAAATTTAAATGATTATGACTAGGTTCAGTCATCTTTACTAATCAAAATAGGAACCATTACATTCAACACTTTTTTTTTTTGCCTCAGGATGTGTGTTCTTGCCAGAGAGAGACAGAGAAAGACAGAGAGAGGAAAAGTGAGAAATTACTCCACAGGAAGGATGGCCATGCTGCAGTCCTTTCTCCATTCTCCTTTTGGGATTTTGAGCATGCATGCACACATGCCTGGCTTGATTTTCAAGTTACCAGGTCCAAGGCTTTTTTTTTTTTTTTTTTTTTTTAATGTTTTTTTTTTCCATAGGGTGCGTGTGCTCGCCAGACAGAAAGAGAGAGAGACAGAGAGACAGAAAGCGAGAAATCACCCCCCAGGGGGGATGGCCACGCCACAGTCCCTTTTCATCCATTCTCCTCTTGGGATCTTGGGCACGCACACACACGTGCCCGGCATGAGTTTTAAGCCACTGGATCTGGGACTTGAACCGTGGTCGACTACGTGGGAGTCCAGTGACATAGCCATTATGCTAACTGCTGGTCCCCCAGGTCCAAGTCTTGAACCATGGTTGGCCATGTGGGAATCCAACATCTTAACTACCACACCACCAGCTGGCCCCTACAATCAACACATTTTTGTCAATTGAGAAGTTTATTTACTCCTGTAGTATAAACATCTGTGCTTTGGGATTCAATGAACTTTTGGAAAGCATTTTCTGTATCTTGCTGGCTGTGAAAGAATTTTCTCTGCAAACAGTTATTGATATGCTTGAAGACGTGGTAGTCAGTTGGTGAGTGATCAGGTGAATATGGCTGAGACAAAACCTCATAGCCCAAATTGTTCAGCTTTTGGAGCATTGGTCATGTGATGTGCAGTCGAGCATTGTGGAGAATTGAGTCCTTTCTTTTGAACCAATGCTGGCTGCAGGCATTGCAGTTTTCAGTGCATCTCATTCATCGATTTGCTGAGCATATTTCTCAGGTGTAATGGTTTTGTCAGCATTCAGAAAGCTGTAGTGGGGGACCAGCAGTTGATGTAATGGCTAGGTTACTGGACTCCCACATAGTCGACCGTGGTTCGAGTCCCAGACTCGGTGACTCTCGGCTCCTTTACTAAAATTCTTGAACCACTACTGCACTATACATTCATTAACAGTGCCTGGTCCAATGTGTTGTTGATGTCATGAGTTGTCTTCTCTGACTTATGTCCCCTTTTGAACTCGAATAAGATAATTGCTTGAATTTTCTTTTTGTCTAATATCATGTCCATTGCCGAAAATACATATAAAATAAACAGGAACTAATAAGTCATTAGCAAAAAAAGTAAAGTGAGAAATGTGTGTTAAAATGAAGTATAGCCATGTTTATTTAGGAATGTATCCAATATCAAATGACAAATTTTAATAATACAAAACCCCAGTTACTTTTGCACCAGCCCAATAGTTTCTGTCCTCCATTTCTGGTACTCTCATCACATGTATGTTTGCTTAATGCTCTTTGACATTTTTTTGAGACTCTCCTCAATTTTATTCATTCTCTTCCCGTATGTATCAGATTATATAATCTCTAATAAACTAGCTCAATTTCCTTATTTTCCAGTTCAAATCTATTAAGCCCCTCAAATGAAATTTTTATTTTATTTATTATACTTTTTAATTAAAGAATTTCCATTTAGTACTTTTTCCCTTAGTTTCTATGTCTTTTATTGATATCCTCTATTTGAAGATAGTGATGGTGTACCTTCCTTTATTTCTTTAGGTGTCATTTTCTTTAGTTTTATTAAATATTTTAGATAGGTGCTTTGAAATCTTTTTTTTCTTTTTTTGGAGAGGTTTTTGCTATAGGGTGCGTGCACTCGCCAGAGAGAGAGAGACAGAGACAGAAAGCGAGAAATCACCCCCTAGGCGGATGGCCGCGCCACAATCCCTTTTCCTCCATTCTCCTCTCAGGATCTTAGGCATGCACGCACATGTACCCAGCATGAGTTTAAGCCACCGGGTCCAGGACTCGAACTGCGATCGACTCCATGGGAGTCCAGCAACACAGCCATTACGCTAACTGCTGGTCCCAGTGCTTTGAAATCTTGAAGTATTTACATCTGGGCATTCTTTTTTTTTTTTTTTTTTGGAGAGGTTTTCACTATAGGGCATGTGCGCTCGCCAGACAGACAGAGAGAGACATAGAGACAGAAAGCGAGAAATCACCCCCTAGGGGGGATGGTCACACCGCAATCCCTTCTCCTCCATTCTCCTCTCGGGATCTTGGGCACGCACGCACACGTGCCTGGTGTGAGTTTTAAGCCACTGGGTCTAGGACGTGAACTGTGGTCAACTACGTGGGAGTCCAGTGACATAGCCATGACACTAACTGCTGGTTCCCCATCTGGGCATTCTTGTAGAGTATTTCTGTTGCCCATTTCTCCTCCTGCGTTTTATGTGTCTCATTTTTTTAGTTGTAAACTGGACATTTTAGATAATATTCAACACTGGTTACTATTTCTTCCTCTGAGGTTTACTTTTGTTGTTGGTTTCTTGTTTGATGACTTGGTTAGACAATTTTAGTGAAGTCTGCATCCCCTGAAGTATGAAAATTCTTTGTTTTTTTGAGGGTGTGGCCTTCAGAATGCCCATAGTTACTCTGGGATAATAGGATAGCAAATTTTCGTAAAGTTCTCTTTGACTGTCTCTGTCTTTTTTCTCTCTGTTGAGATTTCTGCCCTGTTTGATATCACACCAGGCTGTGAAGTTCCCCTAATTGTGAGAGATTGCTCTGTTATTTTCTATAATTCCTAAGAGTATTGTGCCACAATCTGATGTAATTATAATTGGGCCCCTTTGCAGGGGTAGTTTTTGAGAGCATTAAGAGTGTAGAGAGCTGCAATTTAAAAAATGATCAAGAAAGGCTTCCATTATCTTCTCCAAGTTACTTGCCTTTCAGCTAGTCTAATTTGCACATGTCATATATATCATGGGATCTGGAGCAGTACCTTGTTATCAGACATATTTATATTTCTGCAGTGAAATGTATGAATAGTTACTCCGAGGAGGGCAAAGAAAGATTGTTTCATATCAGTTGAGGTTATGCGTTGCCTCTCTTGGAAGGGTAAAAGAGTTGGGCTTTGCTGCCAAAGGAGTTGTCAACATGAAAGTTCAGAACTTTCTGAATTTTTGGTTTTTGGATGAAAGGATTGTGGGTTGTGCTATATTTGTGAGAGCTGAGGAGGCTGAGAAACTTAGAAGGGAGACTTGCAGGGGAGAAAAGACATGTCAGGTATCTTTATAATGTTTTCATAAGTAACACATGCACACATGCGGACACACACAAACATGTACATACACCTGCATGCACACACACACACCTGCACACACATACATGTACACACAAACACACATGCATGCATGCGGACATAAATGTGCAAATGTGCACAGACACACATCACACATGCTTGTGTATACACAAACACAGATGCACAATGCACACATGCACACAACTATACACACATGCACTTATGTATGCACAAACACACACGTGAACGCACATGCATGCATACACACAGTCATGCACAAACATAGACCTCACATGAACTCACACTTTCCCTGGGTATGTGGTATATAACATTGTCCTATAAATTCTTCTCAGTGAGCTAATGGGCCAGCAGTCTGTGGGCTGAACTGTTGCTCATGAACACTCATGCTTGTTAAAGTTATGGTTATGTTGGAGACCACTCTCTAGATGACTTATACCATTCATCGAAATCAGTCAAATAAATCTACTCGTATTCAGAATCAAGCTCTGGGGTGACCTGAATTAGTGTGGTAGATACATTGTGATAGTGCATTAATTACCACCTTATGCTTCAGACTTTTATCTGTGTTTTTCATTTATTGGCTGTTGGAATGGGAGGCCAACCCACATAAGTGTTTCTCTGTGGGTAAGCAGTCTCTTGGGTGATCTTTGAAACAATCATTCCAATTGACTAGTGGGCACCTTGCAGTCTTACAGAGTTCATTTTCGAAAAAGCAGGGTTTTTTTTTCCTACGAGTTAAGCTCCAAAGAACTAAGTCATCCTGAAAAGAACTGCTGTCTCTCTCTTTTTTTTTTTCTGTGAGAGGTTTTCACTATAGGGCGCGTGCGCTCGCCAGACAGAGAGAGACATAGAGACAGAAAGCGAGAAATCACCCCCCAGGGGGGATGGTCACGCCGCAATCCCTTCTCCTCCATTCTCCTCTCGGGATCTTGGGCACGCATGCACATGGCATGAGTTTTAAGCCACCAGGTCTGGGACGCGAACCACAGTCGACTACGTGGGAGTCCAGCGACATAGCCATGACGCTAACTGCTATTTCCCAGAACTGCTGTCTCTTAGATTGTTTAGCAATGCAGTCTGGTTGGGCACCTTGTTCATCCTGACAGCTCAGTTGAAAGTGATTCGAAGTCTTCTCATTTATGAGCTATTTTTTTTTCTCTAGTACCCTAAGTCAATTAAATGGTATAGAATTATAGTGTGGACAATTGGATGAACAATAGTGAGGGAACATCCAGAGGCCAGTGATTCAGCAAAAGTACATCTTTCTTCTCCTGGAATTATATTGGCATTGTATCAGGTGCCAATGGATGTAAAATCCAGATTGTGAGATCTTGGATAATGGATGTCTTCAAGCACTTTAACTTCTAAGAAAGAGAATAAAATTCCAGTAGGTTGGTCAGGTGCCATCACTGATTTCTTTTTCTTTAAGTTGGTCTTCCTCTTTGTAAACTGTATATTTCCAAAAGGCTGCTTATTCCTCCCAAGGCCTCACCCTCTGCCCTATGCCTGGTACTGGTGCTTCATAGTTCTCTGTGATGAACTCTTTCATTGCCAGCTTGGTAAAACATTGTCTTAGAGGAATGGTCCAGCGCTTTAGGGATGGTGAAAATGCACTGAGAGTTTGTTGCTCAGTTAATTGTTACTGTACGAGGAGTTTATGCATTACCCCTGAGGGTGAAGGGAAGCATTACCAAGCATTTTTAAAGGCGGTATTGAGATTGCTTCAGACACAGGCTGCTGTCTGTGACTACAGCAGAACTTTGGGGTGAGCGCTCCTCTAAATGGTTTAATATTAGCAACCGATGATAAGGTTTTTATCAAATTCAGTAACCTTGATCATCTGGGAGAAACTTACTATAGTAAAATATTTCATTTGTGTCCAGTGATAGCAAAATAAACAATCTCTTCATGTGGTTATTTAAACAGTTTTTCTTTCCTTCTTTTCTCTTATAATTTAAGAAATAACCAGAGGCATTAAGTTGGAAAAACAATACTTGTCTGATTTATAATTAAAATGGTACCTAATGGACATGCTAGAAGTGAAAAAAGATGCTAATTTTCTTTTAGTTCTTTAGCTAAATAGTTTTTCTATTTCCTTCATACTTTGGGAACATAATTAGAGGAAATGAAGATATTATGTCCTGTCTGTCCTGGGCCCGTTTGGTTTTAAGGATAAACAAATTTTAGATCCTTTCATTGTTACTCCCTGTAGGGAGGCTGATATGTACATTTGTTTCATAAGCCACACACACAGATGGGAGCTCGTTGTTACTGAGGCCTACTTTCGATTAGTATCTATGTGGGCCTGTATCTTTCATGGGCCTTAGTTCTGAACAACTGTAGTAATAATGGCATCAAAGATCTTTAATATACAGTCACTCAGGTAAACAGCTCAAATAATTGTCATTTAATTAATTATTTATTATTATTCTTTTTTTGTTTGCTCCACATGCCCTTGATGGAGAAAGTGAGAAATCATCCCCTAAGGGAGATGGACACGTTGCAATCCCTTCTCCGTTTTCCTTTTGAGATTCTGGACATGCACGTATGCTCACCTAGCATGATTTTCAAGGACTTGAACTATGAAGTTGGCCATGTGGAATCCAGCCACCTTAACTTCCACACCACCTACTGGTCATTAGTTAATTATTTTAATTAAAGTTTTATTTGTGGGCTTATAAGGACATAGTCAAGAAATTAGAGTGCAGGCAGTTGGTATGTATTCACGTTGGAACATTTACTTGTTAAGTGTAAATATGTGACATATATGATTGAATGTATAAAAGAAATTAAAATTAAATTAAAGAAAAAAGAAATGAAATTGATTGATTATACTGGTATTGTATTAAGCTAACACACAGTAAACTTCATCACTAAACACTTACAAATTATACCGATAGGGGCCAGCAGGTGGCATGGTGGCTGGGGCACTGAACTTCCATATGGCTGATCACAATTTGAGTCCTGGAACTGACGACTTGCTTTCTCACTCCCTACCCCCAATTTTGTCTCTCTGTGATGACTATAGCAAGTTAAATAGTAATAGTAATAATAAATAATTCTTAAAACTTACATCTATATAAAAACCCTTAGATTTAAAATTGGCATGATTTAAAAATATGAAATTAATGATGTCTTTTATTGATACTTACATGTAGGATTATGCATTTGCAGTAGGAAGAATAGTCTGTGTGGAGCTGAAGATGCTAGACTCGGTGCAGCCCATGCAGGTGTGCATACCAGGTACATCTCTGGCCCCTGCAGGACAGAGCATCATTTGAACCCTTTCAGCTGCAGCTTCCCATTTGTAAATTGTGGGTGATACAAAAGGATTGTTTCTAATATTAAGTGAGGCAGCACATGATGGTTAGGTATGGCTCCTAGTACAGGGTAGGCAGACAGTAAATATTAGTAATGGCAAACATTATCAGCAAGAATATCCAGAGAAAGAAAATCAGTTTGAAAATTGCTTCAGGTTAATAAATAACAGCAAATAGAAAAATTCCACCCTGAGTGGTAATTTGAAACTTAAACAACTAAGCAGACCTATGGAGTACTTGTGGTATTGGAGCTCAGTAGGAAGGAAATAATTGGCTTATTGAATTTCTACTTGGGTATGCAGTGGAGAAATGTTATAAAGGAACACGTTTAATGGTGATTGGCAGTGTGTCCACACTCAAGTATGATGCCCTGTAAGGAGCAAAACTGTGACTGACATGGGAACTATAGCTATTAACGTTGAATGTGGTTGAAAATGACATAATTTGTTTATTAAAGTGAGACAGTAGATAATTTTTATAAAGTTTTATGCTCAAGTATTGGTCCTTTTTTAGGGGAGGGGTTATAAGAAATCTTTCATGAAGTTTGGGAAGGTGTAGAGAAATAAATTTGGGCTAATATCCATTCAAAATCTTTATTGAAAAATCATTTAAATTTATTTCAGAGCAAAAGAGAGAAGATGTGCACCTTCAGCAGGGTCTCATGTCACAATCCTCCCCCAGCCCTGCCACTGGCCAAGAAATGGGCCTATGCGTGTGCCACACCCAGTGTATACAGGTTGACCCTGGACACCCCACTCCCACCAGTCTTCCACATGCCTCTAACA
Organism: Tupaia belangeri chinensis; assembly: GCF_000334495.1. NCBI lineage: Eukaryota > Metazoa > Chordata > Mammalia > Scandentia > Tupaiidae > Tupaia > Tupaia belangeri. Next base: position 300,960 of record NW_006159519.1, on the reverse strand, counting down.
ATGCCTAGTATTTCACTACTCCTGCATCACCACAGATGGACCTAGATTCAAAATCTCAGTGAGTTACATGCACTTAGGAGGATGCATTGGGATCTGGGTGATTGAAACGAAGCTTCCGTTTGCAGCTCTCTGAGGTATATTTGCCTATTTTCAATGAACTAGAGGGTATTTCCTATAGAGACAACAGAAGGGTTCTCTTTCCACCCCAGATCCTTCTAGGAGCATGAGCACATTGTGTTCTGTGGGATTCTTCCCAGCAAAAATGACAACGCAATGGCAAAAGAACTTGTACTGTCAACAGGTCCCACAACAGCCTCCTCAGATATGTCATAGAAGACACAATGGGCATGGTCTAAAGCCTGGCAGTGGAATGTGGCTACATGGAGAGGGGCTTCAGTGCCAGCAAGAAGTCATGCCAACCATGGAGTCATTCATGCAGCTCTCTGTGGGAGAGCTTGCTTCATGCTTAGAAAAATTAAAATGGAGAAAATAGTATCTTACAGTATGGATGCTAATAATAATGATAACCACAATAGGCTCTTATATGAGTACCGTTTTTATGTTAATACCTTCAAGAACTAGATGATCTTACTACAGTGTTTGTTCTTATGAAGAAGCACACAATATTCCTATTTGTTCAAATTGTTTTCCATGGCACAAAGTTGTTAAACATTTTCCTAGTCATGGAATTAATGATGGGCCACGTAGCACTCATCTCTTCTAAGTGTGAAAGAAAGCCTGTGTGATGTTATGCTGAAACTATGGTACAGGAAGGGGGAAGTTAGTTGGCCCTTTTCTTCAATGTTCCTTGCTTCCCTACCCAGAGGACGGGTCACACTTCTGATTTATTTAATTATAGGCTCATATTATGTCAATTTGTCCATGACTTAAGACTTTCTGACTGATGACCATGAGGCCTTTTTCCTTATAAAAATTGAATTTTGAGACTGAAGATGTATGTTGTTCGTGGCAGAAAGCCATATGTTCCTCCATTTCACAGGGCTGCCAAAACCCAGCACCTCCTCCCACCTCCGTGGATTTCTGTAATTCACTTGGTGTCTCCCTTGGCAATTTCTGTGGGCTCTGAAAAACTTCTAACTATGTACCTCCATCCCCATCACGAAGACTTGATGTCCCTCTCTCTGTATGTTGATCTCTTCTTTTTTTTTTTTTTTTTTTTTGCTTTAAGATTTAATCACGAACTTGGCCATGTGGAATATAGACAAGCTCAGTGAATTATCTGTGCCTGCAGAACATACGCCCAGTGAAAGCTGCTAGTGGGATAGGGCAGTTGATACGATGGCATTCGGGATCATACGACTATGTAAGATTTATATTTCTCTCATCCCTCACAGGACATAATAGTCTATTCATAAACTTGATTTCAGTTTAGAAAATATACTTTTAAAAAAGTACAAGGGTTCTCACACCCAAAAGGGCAGTTTTGGGTTTTCTGCTTTTTGTGAGGTATGTTGACCTGGTCTCTTTAGTGTATACAGGGACCTTTAAAATATATTACCTCAGAGTCAGCAGGTGGCAGAGTGGTTAAGGCGTTGGACTCCCACATGGCTGACTGTGGTTTGAGTCCTGGAGTTGGTGGTTTGCTTTCTCACTTTCCCTCTCTCTTTCTCTCTGGTGAGTACATGTACCCTATAGCAAATTAATAATAAATAAAATAAAATAATTAAAAAATAAAATATGTTACCTTTAGATCTTTTTATTTTTGGGACTTTGAATAAAGTAAACAAACACTTTTGGTAGAGAAAGCATTATAGTGTGTTTTATCAGCACGCACAGTTATTCAAGTTCAATCATGCTGTTTTCTCATTATTTTACCTTTGGGCTGGTCTGACCCAGCTGTCTCTTCTCCATTTTGCAGTGTTGTGACTGCGACTTTGTCTTTCTAGACCAGGGTCAGAATTGAGTGATTGCAAAATTACTTAATTTTCTGCTGGTGATGGCTTAAATTTCCATAAAGTCTAAAGTTTTATCATGTATGCGTCTACTTTTCTGGCCACATTTACTTACAAATGCCTCTACGAATTTTTTGCAAATGCCCAAAACTCAAAGGTGGAAGTTCTTTTCTTTTTTTAAGAATTATTTTATTTATTAGTATTATTATTTTAAATTTGCAATAGGGCATGTGCACTCACCAGAGAGAGACACAGAGAGAGAGGGGGAGAGAGGGAAGGGGAGAGAGAAAGCTGCTAGGTCCAGGCCTTGAACCACCATCAGCCATGTGGAAACCCAGAGCCTCACCCATCATGCCACCCGCTGGCCCCATGGTGCAAGTTCTTAATGCAAATGTACTGAACAGATGCTTTTTATAAAAGGCATTGAGAAGTCTCTGCTAATATCTGGATTAAAATAAGTTTTATCTAATAACTAGGTAGATCTCCTTTTTTAAATAGAGAAAAAGACCTATGATAACCCTTTTAGATTTTATTCTTTTTATCCCAGATCTCTGAGCCTGTGGTAGCTGGGCTTTAAATAGTCCTCCAGTTCTGTCACTGAGCATTTACCATTTAATTGTTTCAAATCCCAAATATGCAAATTATAGGTACAGCTCTTAGTCACAAATCAAGAGGCTGTCAATACAAATTTAACCTGAAGAGTTAAGATACATGATAACAATAACACATGTCCCTTCTACCCGACGTCTAGACACAGTCATCCCTGTGGATTTGCTCCAGTACTAGGAAAAGAAGAAATCTTCAGAAATTTCTGCGTTTTTGAAACTCACTCTGTTTAAAAAACATTGAAAAATTCATAATGAATAGGTATATTCAACCCCACCTCCACCCTTTCAATTAAATTCTCCTCCACAGAGGATGCTGCTATTAACAGTTTGGTGACTATCCTTCTAGACAAATTATGCCCAATAGAAATATAATTAGGGTGTAATGCAATTTTTAATTGGCTAGCATTAAAAAAGTGAAAGGAAGCAGATGAAAGCACATTTAATAGTATATTTTATCTAAGTCATTATATTTAAAATATTTTATCTTCCAATCATTATTAAATATTAATAAAATATTTTACATTTTATTAAAATGTAAAACTTAATGGCATATTTCATTTGGATTATCCACATTCCAGGCATTCAAGGAACATGGGGCTGATAGATCCTGTATTGGTGGCACCCTTTGCACACAAATGGCTTTTTGTCACATACATGGAATGATGTGTTCTGTAAATCACTTCTTTGATTTGACAACACATATTAGAGGGCTACCTGAGTCAGCACATGCTGTTCTTCTTTTTTCCTTTTAAAGGCTGCATAGAACCTGGAGTACATACAGTGCAGCCAAAATACATTTAGCCATTAACGCTCTCATAACACACATACTCTCCATGCAGTGTATTTCTGATTGCCCAGTATGGCAGCTGTATGGCCGCAAATATCCTTGTACATACTGGTCGAAGAGAATGCATAGGATATCTTTTCATCTGCTAAGTTATTTGTCTTAGTCTGCTCAGATGCTGTAACAATAGACCACTGAGGTGGCTTAAATAACATACGTTTATTTTCTCATCGTTTTAGAGGCTGAGAATTCAAAGCAGGGTTGGTTTCTGATGAGGGCTCTTTCATTAGCTTGTAGATGTCCATCTCCTTGCTGTGTCTCACATCGTAGACAGAGAGAGTGAGCTCTCTGGTATCCCTTCTTATATGGGCACTAATCTATTGCACGGGCCTTTATTCTTTTAACGTCACGTGACCTCAATTCTTTATTCCAAATACAGCCACATTGGGAGTTACTTTTAAGGCATGATTTTTGCTGGGCAGACACAATTCAGTCTACCATTATTATTGTTTAGGTTTTGGCTGTAGAACATGTGTTCTCACTGGGGTAGGGGGAGAGAGCGAGAGTGAGAGCGAGAGCGAGAGTGAGAGCGAGAGAGCAAGAGAGCGAGAGAGCGAGAGAGAGAGAGAGAGAGAGAGAGAGATCACACCCTGGGGGGGATGGCCATACTACACTCTCTTCTCAGGATTCTGGGCATGCATGCACACGCACCTGTCATAATTTTCAAGCTGCTGGGTCCAGGGTTAGGACCGTGGTTGGCCATGTGGGAGCCTGTGTGGCTGCAAATATCCTTGTACAACTGGGACTTAACCACTGCACCACCTGCTGGCCCCCATAGCATTATTCTCTAAGAAAGTGGTAGTGACTTATTCCTCTGGTTTCCATAACCTTCTTTCTGACCTCCAGTGTCTTCTAACCCTTTACATACTTTCACCATCCTGGATTATTCACAGATACGACTGGAAAATATTTGTACTAGCTCACTTATCTTTCGTGAGGTTCATTGCATTTGTCTCCAGTCCTCTCTGCTTTCCTTTTAAATATCTTATTTTTAAATTTTTATCTATTATTTTACTTTTAATTGACAAACAATAATTATATACATTTGTGGGAAACAGTGTGATGTTTCCATACAGGTATATATTGCAGAATGATCAAATCAGGTTAATTAGCATATCCATCACCTTATATACTTATCATTTCTTTGTGGTGAAGACTTTTAAAATCCACTCTTGTAGCAATTTTGGTTTTTGTTTCTGTATTTTTAGATCAACAATCATAATTATATATGGAGCACAGTGTGATATTTGCTCTCTACATACATTATAGAATGATTTAGTCAAGCTAATTAGTGTATTTATCACCTAACCAAAATATTTTTATTGTGGTAAGACTGAAAAAGAAACTATTTTTAAAAAGTAATTCTGACATAGACATGCATTATTATTCATTGTAGCTACATGCAGGATAATAGTTCACTAAAATGTACTCTTCCAATTTAACTGAGACTTTGTACCCTTTGATCAATATCTTCCATCTCCTTATTTCTCACCCTTCCCATCATCTTTGGTAACCACCTGTATTGGTCAGGATTCTCCAGTGAAGGATGTATTACAGGAATTACACAAAGTAAGGAAGTCCCATAATAGGCTGTGTGCTAGCTGAAGAAACACCTGAAGACTGAAATAGGGAAGCTGGTGCAGTACACATTTGAAGTCTGAAAACACAGGCTGCATGCCTTCAGGTGGCTGATTATATGAGTCCAGAGTCCAAAAGTTAAAGAACTTGGAGTCTGTCTGGCTGGAGGGGTACTGGGGCTAGGATCTGGCAGAAAGAAATGCAGCCAAAGACTGCGTGGAGAAGCAGGGATGGAACAGGCGTTGTGAGGAGTAGAACACACAGGGTGCTCTGAAAGGAAGGGCTGAGAGAGAGTGTGGGGCGAATAGAACTCCACTTCCTTTGTCTCTCTCATGCTTTCGGTTGATTGGATGGTTCCTGATCACAATAAAGGTTGGTCTTCCTCTCTCTCAGCCCACTGACTCACAGGCCACTCTTATCAGGCAACTTCATTACAGACATACTTAGGAACAGTGTTTCCAGAGCCTTCCAGGCATCCTTCAGTCCACTCAAGCTGAAGCCCTGATATAATCATCACACTACCTGTATACTCTTTTTTATAAGATAAACTTTTTTGGATGTCACACATGAGTAAAATCACGTAGCATTTGTCTTTTTCACTTTATGCCTTTTAGGATCATCCATGCTGTCACCAATGACAGTATCCCTCCTGCCCAACCTTTGACTGAGTATTATTTTGTTGTGTATATACCACATTTTCTATACCCATTCATTCATTGATAAACACTTGGGACAATTCTGTATCTTTGATATTGTGAATAGTTCTGCGATAAACATGGGAATGCAGATATCTCTTTGACATACTGCTTTCAATTCCTTTGGATATATATCTAGAAATGAAGTGACTGGATCACATGATAATTCTATTTGTACGTTTTGAAGAAACACCATACTGTCTTCCAAAATGTACTAATTTCATTCTTACCAAAAGTATAATATTAAGAGTTTCCTTTCCTCCATATCTATCTATCTATCTGTTGGAGAGGTTTTTGCTATAGTGTGTGTGCACTCACCAAAAAGACAGAGACAGAGAGACAGAAAGTGAGAAATCACCCCCTGGGGGGTTGGCCACGCTGCAATTCCTTCTCTTCCATTCTCCTCTCAGGATCTTGGGCATGCACGCACATGCACCCAGCATGAGTTTAAGCCACTGGGTCTGGGACTCAAACCATGGTTGACTACATGGGAGTCCAGCGACATAGCCATTATGCCAACTGGTGGTCCCCATATCCGTTTTAAACTTGTCATCATTTGTTGTTTTGATAATAGCCATTCTAAGCATATGCTTGGCTAGCTCATTTGGTAGAGCATGAGACTCGTTTAGTAATTTCAAGATATTTACAATATTAACTCTAATTGTCATGCTGTGCAATAGAGCACCGGAACCTATTTCTTTTGTGTAACTGAAACCTTGTACCCTTTGACCAACATCACCCCTTTCTCTTTTCTTTTCTTTTCTTTTCTTTTCTTTTTTCTTTTCTTTTCTCTCTTCTCTTCTCTTCTCT
>NW_006159519.1:285482-291247 GCF_000334495.1 Tupaia belangeri chinensis | reverse complement strand
CCTGATTGCCCAGTATGGCAGCTGTATGGCCGCAAATATCCTTGTACATACTGGTCGAAGAGAATGCATAGGATATCTTTTCATCTGCTAAGTTATTTGTCTTAGTCTGCTCAGATGCTGTAACAATAGACCACTGAGGTGGCTTAAATAACATACGTTTATTTTCTCATCGTTTTAGAGGCTGAGAATTCAAAGCAGGGTTGGTTTCTGATGAGGGCTCTTTCATTAGCTTGTAGATGTCCATCTCCTTGCTGTGTCTCACATCGTAGACAGAGAGAGTGAGCTCTCTGGTATCCCTTCTTATATGGGCACTAATCTATTGCACGGGCCTTTATTCTTTTAACGTCACGTGACCTCAATTCTTTATTCCAAATACAGTCACATTGGGAGTTACTTTTAAGGCATGATTTTTGCTGGGCAGACACAATTCAGTCTACCATTATTATTGTTTAGGTTTTGGCTGTAGAACATGTGTTCTCACTGGGGTAGGGGGAGAGAGCGAGAGTGAGAGCGAGAGCGAGAGTGAGAGCGAGAGAGCAAGAGAGCGAGAGAGCGAGAGAGAGAGAGAGAGAGAGAGAGAGATCACACCCTGGGGGGGATGGCCATACTACACTCTCTTCTCAGGATTCTGGGCATGCATGCACACGCACCTGTCATAATTTTCAAGCTGCTGGGTCCAGGGTTAGGACCGTGGTTGGCCATGTGGGAGCCTGTGTGGCTGCAAATATCCTTGTACAACTGGGACTTAACCACTGCACCACCTGCTGGCCCCCATAGCATTATTCTCTAAGAAAGTGGTAGTGACTTATTCCTCTGGTTTCCATAACCTTCTTTCTGACCTCCTGTGTCTTCTAACCCTTTACATACTTTCACCATCCTGGATTATTCACAGATACGACTGGAAAATATTTGTACTAGCTCACTTATCTTTCGTGAGGTTCATTGCATTTGTCTCCAGTCCTCTCTGCTTTCCTTTTAAATATCTTATTTTTAAATTTTTATCTATTATTTTACTTTTAATTGACAAACAATAATTATATACATTTGTGGGAAACAGTGTGATGTTTCCATACAGGTATATATTGCAGAATGATCAAATCAGGTTAATTAGCATATCCATCACCTTATATACTTATCATTTCTTTGTGGTGAAGACTTTTAAAATCCACTCTTGTAGCAATTTTGGTTTTTGTTTCTGTATTTTTAGATCAACAATCATAATTATATATGGAGCACAGTGTGATATTTGCTCTCTACATACATTATAGAATGATTTAGTCAAGCTAATTAGTGTATTTATCACCTAACCAAAATATTTTTATTGTGGTAAGACTGAAAAAGAAACTATTTTTAAAAAGTAATTCTGACATAGACATGCATTATTATTCATTGTAGCTACATGCAGGATAATAGTTCACTAAAATGTACTCTTCCAATTTAACTGAGACTTTGTACCCTTTGATCAATATCTTCCATCTCCTTATTTCTCACCCTTCCCATCATCTTTGGTAACCACCTGTATTGGTCAGGATTCTCCAGTGAAGGATGTATTACAGGAATTACACAAAGTAAGGAAGTCCCATAATAGGCTGTGTGCTAGCTGAAGAAACACCTGAAGACTGAAATAGGGAAGCTGGTGCAGTACACATTTGAAGTCTGAAAACACAGGCTGCATGCCTTCAGGTGGCTGATTATATGAGTCCAGAGTCCAAAAGTTAAAGAACTTGGAGTCTGTCTGGCTGGAGGGGTACTGGGGCTAGGATCTGGCAGAAAGAAATGCAGCCAAAGACTGCGTGGAGAAGCAGGGATGGAACAGGCGTTGTGAGGAGTAGAACACACAGGGTGCTCTGAAAGGAAGGGCTGAGAGAGAGTGTGGGGCGAATAGAACTCCACTTCCTTTGTCTCTCTCATGCTTTCGGTTGATTGGATGGTTCCTGATCACAATAAAGGTTGGTCTTCCTCTCTCTCAGCCCACTGACTCACAGGCCACTCTTATCAGGCAACTTCATTACAGACATACTTAGGAACAGTGTTTCCAGAGCCTTCCAGGCATCCTTCAGTCCACTCAAGCTGAAGCCCTGATATAATCATCACACTACCTGTATACTCTTTTTTATAAGATAAACTTTTTTGGATGTCACACATGAGTAAAATCACGTAGCATTTGTCTTTTTCACTTTATGCCTTTTAGGATCATCCATGCTGTCACCAATGACAGTATCCCTCCTGCCCAACCTTTGACTGAGTATTATTCTGTTGTATATATACCACATTTTCTATACCCATTCATTCATTGATAAACACTTGGGACAATTCTGTATCTTTGATATTGTGAATAGTTCTGCGATAAACATGGGAATGCAGATATCTCTTTGACATACTGCTTTCAATTCCTTTGGATATATATCTAGAAATGAAGTGACTGGATCACATGATAATTCTATTTGTACGTTTTGAAGAAACACCATACTGTCTTCCAAAATGTACTAATTTCATTCTTACCAAAAGTATAATATTAAGAGTTTCCTTTCCTCCATATCTATCTATCTATCTGTTGGAGAGGTTTTTGCTATAGTGTGTGTGCACTCACCAAAAAGACAGAGACAGAGAGACAGAAAGTGAGAAATCACCCCCTGGGGGGTTGGCCACGCTGCAATTCCTTCTCTTCCATTCTCCTCTCAGGATCTTGGGCATGCACGCACATGCACCCAGCATGAGTTTAAGCCACTGGGTCTGGGACTCAAACCATGGTTGACTACATGGGAGTCCAGCGACATAGCCATTATGCCAACTGGTGGTCCCCATATCCGTTTTAAACTTGTCATCATTTGTTGTTTTGATAATAGCCATTCTAAGCATATGCTTGGCTAGCTCATTTGGTAGAGCATGAGACTCGTTTAGTAATTTCAAGATATTTACAATATTAACTCTAATTGTCATGCTGTGCAATAGAGCACCGGAACCTATTTCTTTTGTGTAACTGAAACCTTGTACCCTTTGACCAACATCACCCCTTTCTCTTTTCTTTTCTTTTCTTTTCTTTTTTCTTTTCTTTTCTCTCTTCTCTTCTCTTCTCTCTTTTTTATTTATTTATTTTTATTTTTTATTTTAAGGATTCACAAAAAATCTCCCTTGTACAAAAACTGGAAACTATTAGAGACATGAAAAGCATACCAAGCTGTATCACTTATGTTAGAATTTTGTGTTCAAAGAGCTAACATTTGTAAATATATTACATTTCCCTCAAAGAGGTTGTATAGTGCTTTGTGAATATTAAAGCATTTCTTAGTTTTGTTTCAGTCCAGGCATGGAAATATGTATAGATGACTTTAAAATTTTTTGTTTGTTTTCACTGTGGAATTTTTACATAAGTCACATGTCACTTAAGGACTTCTGGTTTTTATTTGTATTAACACTCCATATTTTTTATGAATGACTGCTATATTGCTTGGCACAGTATAAGTGATAGTGACAAATTTATAAATACATTAAATTAATTTGATAGTAAAATTTTGTGTTCACAATTTCTGCTTATGTTTTTTCTTTTTAAAATGCCTTCTTGTTATTTCTTGAGTCTCATTAATAATGAAGTTTGATTTCTAATGACACTCATAGAAGGGTAAAGAACATCAAAGAATATAATTTATATTACCTCAGTAGGTTCTTTTTGCATTTTAATTGCTTAAAAATCCAAACAATGAATGAAAATATGATAACATTTTTAGACTCACTACAACTGTGATTAAGTGCTATAATTAATTTTTTTAGTGTTTACAGCCCTCTTAAAAACGAAGTGTTGCCAAAGTACCACATTAAATCTATGAGTGACTGAAGTAGTAAAGGGGAGCTCTAAGACCATTAACTAAAATGAAAAAGAAATTCATTGTGACACGGTGTTTTGGTTGAACACTTAAACGACATGTTACAGAATTAAGTTTCTTCGAGCCATACAGAACATATGTACTAAATCGATCTGAAGCCCTGTTGTAATTGCTATGGCAAAGATAATTTCATTTCTTGACATAAATTTGTTTGAATTTTTCACAGCAATTATTTGAATAGATTTTTGGCTATATATTTCTTTTTCTTTTCTTTTCAATTATTTGAATAGATTTTTGGCTATATATTTCTTTTTCTTTTCTTAAAAAGAAAAAGTTGAATACATTTATGGGATAATACTACTGTCATTCAAAAGACAGGGAATATACTTACTGGTTCCTAATCATTGGAATACCATCATTAACTACTTTTTTTTTTCCTCTAGAAAATGCATATTCTTGTTAGAGAGAAAGAGAGAGGGAGAGAAGAAAGCAAGCACTATGGGGATTGGTCCTGCCACAATACCCTCTCCTCCCTCCTTTAGGATTTTGAGCATGAATGCACATATGCTAAGCATGTTTCTCAAGCTGCTGGATCTGAGACTTGATTGGTGTGGTCAGCCATGTGGGATCTGGCTGCCTTAACCACCAGACTATGGGGCTGACCCCATAGTTAACTTCTAATAACTGCTGGTATCTTGATAGAATATTTGCTTGAAATTTTTTTTTAATCACGTAAGATTTTAGATTGTCTCTGGGATTGATGACAAATTATATTAATACATTTACTGTCTTACTAGACTATCATTTGTGAATCCTTAAGCATTATAACTTAAGATATTCTGTCATTTTATGTGAATCAATATTTTTAATTAAAAATCCTCAATTATTTGTCAATCTCTGTGTGCCAGTTAATATTTTATAAAATATTTTAATTCTTTTTAAAAATTTTTTTAGAGGTTTTTGCTACATGGCGCGTGCGCTCACCAGAGAGAAAGAGAGAGACAGAGAGACAGAAAGTGAGAAATCACCCCCCAGAGGGGATGGCCACTCCGCAATCCCTTCTCCTCCATTCTCCTCTCGGGATCTTGGGCACGCATGCACACGCGCCCAGTGTGAGTTTAAGCCACCGGGTCCGGGACTCGAACTGCAGTCGACTACATGGGAGTCCAGCGACATAGCCATTACACTAACTGCTGGTCCCAAAATATTTTAATTCTTGATAAAATAAGAATTAGGAAACAAAGTGGTTTAAATTATTATGGAAAATTTAAATTTATGTATTTCAAAATAATTGAAGATATAGTTTACGTGTCAAGGTAATTTAGGGCTCCTTACAGCATATCCTTGAGCTTGAGTTCTATCAACTATTTCTCTCAATTGATGACTTTTGCCTAATTTATTGCTGTTTACAATGTGCTTAATTCACAAGAATTTGTCTGTCAATCCCACTCCTACCGTAAAACATTTTAAGATACAGAACTATTACTTAGACCTACCCTTCTTTCATGTCCTCTCCAGCATTTACTGTGCTTTTCAGCAACAAGATGATGAGAAATGGGGTACCCACCCCAAACACCACAGCACACACCCGAAGTTAGAAACGGGTTGTGACTATGCCTGATCTGAAGAAGGAGAATGAAGACAGCTTGATATCTGTAGTACTTGCTGAGATATTATTGCATGATTATGTAAAACTAAATCACTAAAATTATAATAAAGAGGCTGCTTTGGGGCCAGCAGATGGTGCGGTGCTTAAGGCACTGGACTTGCACTTGGCTGATCATGGTTCAAGTCCCAGTCCCAGGGGCTCAAAAATTATTCCTGGTGTGTGTGCGCAAAATCCTGAGAAAAGAATGAAAGAGAAGGGATTGTAGTGTGGCCATTCCTCCTGGGGGATGATTTTTTTTTTTTTTTGGCGGGATTTTCACTGTAGGGCGACGCGCG
>NW_006159519.1:237803-285426 GCF_000334495.1 Tupaia belangeri chinensis | reverse complement strand
GCCGCAATCCCTTCTCCTCCATTCTCCTCTCGGGATCTTGGGCACGCACGCACACGCGCCCGGCGTGAGTTTTAAGCCACCGGGTCCGGGACACGAACCGCGGTCGACTACGTGGGAATCCAACGACATAGCCATTACGCTAACTGCTGGTTCCCCTGGGGGATGATTTTTCACTTTCCCTCCATCTCCCTCTCTCTCTGGTGAGCACACACACCCTATGGCAAAAACTTGAAAAACAAAAACAAAAAAGTCTGCCTTATGTAAGAAATAATTTTACAATGGAAGAATAATCTGACCAATGTAGGTTTAAACTCTGCTTGCAAACTTTTCCTTTAACTTTCTCACCTCATGGAATACCCCAGATACTAATAAATGTGTCTCTTTGTGCAACTGAAGAGGAATGCTTAGATTAAGCTTTTACTTGCTTGTATAGAAGATAGTTTGTCTGTAGTCTGCTCTCTCAGATCTTTTTTTAGAGAACACGGTTAAGAGAATTAAAATGCACATTAACATTTCTTTCATTTATCTTGGTTTAGTGTTGTTGTCATATTTTTAAAGTAATCATGTGATGTTGAGTACATGGGAAATATCACTTTTAACTGTTCCCTGAATTTTAAAAGGTAGGTGCAAAGGACAATTATTGTTTCCTTGGAATTTTTAATAAGAAAAGGGATTTATTTTATTACTTTATCTTAATGTAGTAAGATATTAATATATCTCAACATCTTAATAGGGTGCTTATACTTCCAATGGTACATCAAGATTTTTTATGAAGCCCATGATATGAAATAGTTTTGTGAAAATTAATTTTTTTTATCCATTAGAGAGAGAGAGACAGACAGACAGCATCCTTAACAGAGTCTTGATACTATGATTCACTCCCAGATTTAGCGAGCCCAGAGCACACAATTGGCAAAACCAGAGAGGTCTCTGGACATGAACCTAACCATGTGGGTTGGTCTTGTGAAACTTTGCATTTTACTAGTGTGCCACAATCTAACCCCTGAAAATTTATTAATTGATGTTAAGATTCTATCTTTTTCTATTTTTAAGGTTTGCCAGAAGGCATTTGCACCTGTTGGGAAGAGAAGGAGGGCAAGAGAGATAGATAGATAGATAGAGAGAGAGAGAGAGAGAGAGAGAGAAAGAATGTGAGAAAGCGCCCCCAGAGGGATGATCATATACACCCCCTTCTCTTCCATTTCTTCTTTGGGATTTTGGGCATGCATGCACACATGCCTGGCATGTTTGTCATACTTCTGGATCTGGCCTTGAACCATGCTATGTGGGATCCAGCCACCTTAACCACCACACCATGGGCTGGCCCTGATCTTAAATTTCCTATGTGCTTTTACCTAGAACATGTTAATCTGAGAAAGTGTATGAGCCCTGCTTATTCATCTTTTCCTCTCCAAGAACACTCAAGCTCACTCTTCTCCCCTTCATAAAATAAAAGTGTACGTCTGTTATCACATCAGGAATCTTAGTGGTGTGTTGCCCCAGGTATATAAAGGGGTATCAAAGAGTCTGAAGAATTGGTCTTGCTGCTGGCAAAGTCAATGACTCTGCTAAATAAGTAAAACTTATTTCTTGCTTTCAATTTAATTGAAAGAGAATATCACTAAGTTATCAGCTAATCATTAAAAATGTTTTTTAAAATAATTATTTTTAACTTTATTTGTTTATTTACTTATTTTAATTCAACCAGAGAGGGACAGAGCGAGAAAGGGAGAGAGAGGGAAAGTGAGAAAGCAAGCCACCGGGTCTAGGTCTCAAACTGTGGTGGACCATGTGGAACTCCAGTGCCCTTAACTGCCTCGCCACCTGCTGGCCCCTAAAAATGATTATTTTTGATAGTAGGTACTCAGTGATTTATTTTCAAAAGAGTTCTAGAATTGAGGGTCATTGCCATAACAAAATTGTCGTGTATGTATTAATATAATCTAGATTTCTCATGTTACAGCTATTAAAATTAAGTCATTGATGCTGAATCCAGCTCCTTAACTAAAAAGTAATACTTATCCATAAATATATTAGTGATTTGTTGAAAAAACGTATCCATCTTGGAAAAGGGATTGCAGTATGGTCATCCCCTCTGGGGGTAATTTCTCACATTCCCTCTCACTGTCTCTATCTGTCTGTCTCCAGCAAGTGCACATGCCCTGTGGTGGAAATCCTAATTTTTTTAAAAATCTGTCTCAACAAGACATATATTTCCACTTCAGTTTTGATGGTTATATTTAATATTAATACATCAGAATTTATAATATGTTTATATTTTAGATCACCCCTAAGGGTAATAATGATTGAGTTAGGAAAAAATGTAAAGCTTGTTTCTTCCGAGAGAGGGGTACAGAGAAGACCTCAACAGGGTCTTCACACTATGACCCTAGCCTAGCCTCAGCCAGCCAAGATCACAGGCATATATATATATATATGCCTGGAATGCACAGAGAAACCTTAGGACATGAACCTGGAACCTTCTCATGTGGCCTCCGCATCAGGGAGCATTGTGTTACTGCTGTGCCACTGCAGCTGGCCCATGTCTTTCTTGACGAAGATGTGTCTAATAGTCTCAGCTGGGCTGGACTGACGTGCAAAGCATGCTGGGTAAAGTCTCTTCACAATCTAAATGATGTATAGTGATTTAATGTATGAATAATAAAAAATTTAAGAATTAAAAAAATTATTTAGCAAATTAGTCACAGATAATTAAAAAATGCATTTGTAAATTTTTGCTTTTATCTACATGTATGTGCATGTATGTACTTCCTGAGAGGAGGGAGGCGAAGTCTTTTAAGCTAAATGTATGTCTTGGTAGGACACAGTTCTGTGGAGGAAGGTACAGTGAAAATAAGAGTTTAAGGAGAAGAATGAATAATATTTTAGGCTGTTCAAAATGAACTTGTTCTTCTTTTGACTAAATGGTAGTTGGCATCAAAACTATATTGTGTTTAGACTCTAGTTGGTACATTTAAAAGGGTAATATAACGGCTATATTCCAAAATGTCAGGTGTACCTTGTGCTAGATTTTATGTCCTTTGCAATTATTAAACTCATGAAGAAATATTTTAGATGTCAACATGAAAGTGCACAAGGGGGCAAATAATATTTTCTTCTGAATATTATGGAAAACATATGGACAAATATCTTTGAAGGCCGGTGCTTACTATCATATGATATGCCACAAGTGCTTGTTAATAAGATAAACACTATAGTCTGATATTGAATGCTTATTAAAGCTGCTGTAAACCATGGTATTATTTTTTTCCCCTAGTTTGGAAACTTACTGAGGAGTCAGGAAGCTGAAGTTGGGAAACACACCTTGACATTTTAAATGTAGGTCAGATTATGCCATGCTCACCTCAAAGCTCTGCATGAGACTGAAACTGTTTAGACTAAAACCCAAACCCTTACTTGCTAGGACAGCCTTTCTGATACCTGCCCTGAACCTTCTTTCTTACGGCTACTGCCATGCCAGCTTCCTTACCAAGCTGCTTTCAGGTTCATCAGAGACTGAATGAATCAAGGAAGGAATGAACTGAATGGTAGAGCCTTCTTGGCAGCAGTGTGACACTTCCCTGCAGGCCACTGCTCCTTCTGTGCAGTTTCATCAGAAATGGCCCCGAACCAGAACTCACTTTCCTCTTTTCTCAAACTCAGGCCAAAGCTTGTTTGAGAGACAAATTTGTACTTTCACTTTGTTCAGCTAGGTGAGGCATAGGGGAGGAGAAGAGATTGTCTTCCCAGTTGTTGTTGTCTTTTGAATCTCTGCTTCTAGTTCATTAGTGTTTTTCAGTTGTAGTGCTGGAGTGTAGTAATGCATCAGGCTTCCTCATACAGCCTCTGGAGAGGGTATGTGCGTGGTCTGTCTTCCCACCCTGTGTTCCGTGATTTCATGGTCATACATGGAATTAGCCAAGTGGAGCATTGGCCTCACAGAGATCAGCAAATGCTACAGTCTGGGTTCCCACCCCATCCCAAGCTGAGATCCTGGCATACTTCCCAAGGACAGCCTTCATTTCCATATATTCTTAAAAGAATGATCCATAGGGAGGAATTGGCATAGGATTTATTATAGAAAGTTGGACAACTTTGGGAAGCTTTTTCATAAAAAGTCTCAAAAGCGCTGCCACATGCCCTTCCTGAATAAAAGCAAAAAAGGGAAAAAAATGCTTTTTCTTCCTACTCCTACACAAAAGGAATAAAACAATCTAGTAAGTTCACTCGAAGATTGCTTTCTGTGCATGTAAATATTACTGAAAGGCTGCAAGACAACAGACATGTTGCCTCTTTTCCTGCCGAGTGTACCATGCATTGAAAGGCAGCTGTGCAAAAGAACAATTCTTCAAAGTGGGAGACACTATATACAAGGGGACTCTAAAACGTTTGGCGAAAAAGGGAATTAAAAGATAATTTTTTTAAAAAAGAATTATTTATTTAATTCTATTTGTTATTATTATTTTTTAATCTGATCAGAGAGAAAAAGAGAAAGGAAAGCAAGAAAGCAAGCCTCCAGGTCCGGCACTGGAACTGTAGTTGGCCATGTGGAAATCTAGTACCTTTAACCATCACACCAACTGCCAGCCCAAAAGAAAAAAATTAAAAACATAAACCTTACTTCTCAACATAAGCTTTATCAAGTTCAAGACATTTTATAAGTGGTGATCTTGTCATTTAGTGCATCCCCAAAGAACTGAGGGTCCAGGAAATTTAACCATGTCAATGCAGTTTCTTATAGTATTAACTGAATAAGATCTTTAAAATTTTATGTTAGAATTATTTATTTATTTATTATTTATTATTTTAATTTGGTGTGGGACACATGTGCTCCCCAGAGACAGAGAGAAAAAGAGGAAGGAAAGTGAGAAAGCAAGCTTCCAGGTCTGAGGTTTGAATTGTGGTCCACCACCTGGGAATCCAGTACCTCAACCACCACACTACCTGCTAGTCCCAAGATCTTTCTAAGGTTAAACAACAAAAATTAGTCAGAAGGAGTCAAGTTAGGACTGCAAGATGGATGCCTAATGAGTTTCCATTGAAAATCACGCAAAAGCATTCTTGGTTGATGCATGGAATGAGCAGGGACGTTGTCACAGTGGAGAAGGACTCTGGTAAAGCTTTCCCTGACATTTTCCTGCTAAAACTTCAGTTAACTTTCTCAAAACACTCTCTTAACAAGCAGATGCTATTGTTCTTAGGCCTTCCAGGAAACAACCAAGCAGAAATGCTGAGTATCCCAAAACACTGTTGCCCTGAACTTTGCTCTTGAGTGGTCTGAGTTTCTTTGACTGGACCTCTTCCACTTCTTGGTAGCCATTGTTTTAATTGTGCTTTGTCTTCTGGATCATTCTGATAAAGCCATGTGTCATCTCCTGTTAAAATTCTTCAAGAAATGTTTCAGGATCTTGAATCAAGTTTTGGGACCCATGGACCAAAAGATTGTTCAACTTTGCTGTCTTTGGTCAGAATTTTGTAAGCTAAATAAATTCAGATGTCTATAGTGTTGGCTGTTTTTTCTTTTTCTTTCTTTCTTTCTTTCTTTCTTTCTTTCTTTCTTTCTTTCTTTTTTTTTTTTTTAGAGAGGTTTTTGCTATAGGGCGTGTATGCTCACCAGAAAGACAGAGAGAGACAGAGAGACAGAAAGCAAGAAATCACCCCCCAGGGGGGATAGCCACACAGCAATCCCTTCTCCTCCATCCTCCTCTTGGGATCTTGGGCATGCATGCACATGTGCCTGGCATGAGTTTAAGCCACCAGGTCCAGGACGAGAACCATGGTCGACTACATGAGAGTCCGTGAGAGTCCATCTACGCCAAACTGCTGGTCCCTGTTATTTCTATTGTTAATTGTTAGTCCTCTTCCTCTTTTCTGGCTGGAACCATGGAGGGCATTCAAGCGAAGAAAAAGGTTTCTGCTGCAGCAGAAACCAAGAAAAGGTTTGTGGTTTCTGCTGTGGTGGAAGCCATCAAGAAACCCTATATCAGAAACCCTTAAGAAAAAGTGAAGGAAATTTGTGGAACAGAAGATGTAGTACCTGAAAATGAAGTTTGTTCAGAAGATACTTTGAAAGGCAAGGAGGAAGCTTATATATGAAAAAGAGAAGCACCACCATTAGAGTATAGGCTGATTTACAGAACTGAGATTTGCATGGCCAGGATGACAAGAAAAGCTGGCAACTTCTATGTACCTGACGAACCCAAATTGGCATTTGTCATCAGGATCAGAGGTATCAATGGAGTGAGTCCAAAGGTTCGAATGGTGTTGCAGGTTTTTCGTCTTCACCAGATCTTCAGTAGCACCTTTGTTAAGCTCAAGGGCCTCAGTTCACGTGTGAGAGTTGTGGAATCATATATTGCATGGGAGTATCCAAACCCGAACAGCAACTTAACTAATCTACAAGCATGATTATGGCAAAATCAATAAGAAGTGCATTGCTTTGACAGATAACCTGATTGCTTGATCTCTTGGTAAACGTGGCATCAGCTGCATGGAGGATCTGATTAATAAAATCTAGACTATTGGAAAACACATCAAAGAAGCAAATAAATTTCTGTTCAAATGATTATTTTTGTAATCTGGTCAGTAAATAAACAGAGTGACTGTTTTCAGACCACAATATATTGTTGTATTAGTAACTTTTTTGATAGCTTGCCTTTGCCTTCCCTTAACTATTGTGGCACATCTTGGTGCTTAGTAAAATTAAGCCAAAACTTCCATGAGACTAGGGCCCATTTTATATTTTGTAAAAATTACTTAGGGACTTACTTAAGGCTTTCCCCTCACCAAACAGGCCTAATATTTCCTCTTTGAACTGTGCTGAGCAAAAATGGGTTTATTCTAAGGAAACCTATTTCAAGGCATTCATGCATGACTTGTAGGTAAGGTAATAAAATAAAGGACAGTTCACACACACACACACACACAAAATTGTTAGTCATCTTCACTTAGGTCTTGAACAAGGTTAATTTCTTCCTCATAACTTGTAGTTGGTCTACCGCTAGAGGTATCCTCTTCAAGATTGTCTCATTTGTTCTTAAAATGAACTATTCATTTGTAAACTGCTAATTTCTTTGGGGACATTATCCCCATAAACTTTGTGTAGAGCAACAGTGACTTTAGCGTTCTTCTACCCAGACTTCATTTGATGATTCTTATTTCTTCAATTGTAGCAGAATTCATGCTGCTTTGATAGTTTTTTTTTTTTTTCTCACTGTCTTGTCTGCCTTTCTTTTCTTTTTTTTTAAGAGAGATTTTTGCTGTAGGGTGCCTGTACTAGCCAGAGAGAAAGAGACAAACAGAGAGACAGAAAGTGAGAAATCACCCCCCACCACGTCCTGGAGCGAAGGTCACAGTGCAGTCCCTTCTCCTCAGTCTCCTCTTGGGATTGTGGTCATGCACACCCTTGTGCCCAGTGTGTGAGTGTTATGCCACCAGATCTGGAACTTGAAACATGGTCAACCACATGGGAGTCCAGAGACGTAATCACTATGCTGTTGGCTGGTACCAGTCTTATCTTTCTTAATGCCTCAAACTTGATCCTGTTCACACATGTTATAAAAAGTTAGTGTATCGGGAACCAGAAGTTAGCATAATGGCTATGTCGCTGGACTCCCACGTAGTTGACTGCAGTTTGCGTCCCGGACCTGGTGGCTTAAAACTCACACCGGGCACGTGTGCGTGCATGCCCAAGATCCCGAGAGGAGAATGGAGGAGAAGGGATTGCAGCGTGACCATCCCCCCTTGGGGGGTGATTTCTCGCTTTCTGTCTCTCTATCTCTCTCTGTCTGTCTGGTGAGCGCATGCGCCCTATAGCAAAAACCTCTCAAAAAAAAAAAGTTAGTAAAAAAAAAAAAAAGTTAGTATATGTTTGTTTTTGGTCAGAAATTTTTTGAAATTTACATATAGTTTTCTGGCAGTACACATTTTCCATAAACCTTTTGAAGATCTTTGTACAATATGTGAGAAGAATTCTGAGGGAGAGCCCTTGCTGCAGCATGGTGTGGGGGTCAGAAAAGGTCTTGAATGCGGAGACATTTCCTTGTTAGCAATATATTTCAGGTGGATAATTGCATGATTGAAACTTTTTTGGAATATGATTTTGAAAAACGATAAACTTTGTCCTGAATTTTTCAGTAGAGTCTTGCTGAGACCTATGGAAGGTGGCTCCTTGGGCCTATCTGTGGTAGTGCCCGATGGTGTGGGCTTGAGATCACACCGGACACCTGAGTTCGATCCTGTTCTAGTCCTCTCTGAAACGTGGGTGTGGTGGTGGGTTCCTGTAATCCTAGTTACTCAGAAGGTTAAGGCCGAAACAGCAACATGGGCAGTATCATGAGACCTCGTCTGAAAGAGCCAGGCATAGTGCCCTCCACCTGTACTCTCAGATACTCGGGAGGCTGAGGCCAGATTATGGCATAGTGAGAGACCTTTTTTGATTTTTAGGTTTTTGCCATAGGGTGTGTGCTCTTGCTGGAGAGAGACAGAGGGAAAGTGAGAAATCACCCGCCTGCAAGGATAGCCATGCTGTAGCCCCTTCTCTTCTACTCACCTCTTGGGATTTTGGGCATATACACACGTGTGCCTGGTGTGATTTTCAAGCTTCTAGGTCCAAGACTTGAACTGTGGTCACCTCTATGGGAGTCCAGCACCTTAACCACTATGCCACCTGCTGGCCCCAAGAGATCCTTTCTTGAAACAAAGAGGGGAAGGAAAGAAAAGAGAAAGAAAGGAAAGGGAAAGAAAGAGAGTGAAAGAAAGAGTTTCTTGGAGGTTGATTTGATGGAGCCATTTTTTTTTTTTTGAGAGGTTTTTGCTATAGGGCGCATGCGCTCGCCAGACAGACAGAGAGAGACAGAGAGACAGAAAGCAAGAAATCACCCCCTGGGGGAATGGCCACACCGCAATCCCTTCTCCTCCATTCTCCTCTCGGGATCTTGGGCACGCATGCACACGCACCCGGCGTGAGTTTTAAGCCACCGGGTCCGGGACGCGAACTGCGTTCAACTACATGGGAGTCCAGCGACATAGCCATTACACTAACTGCTGGTCCCGATGGAGTCTATTTTTAATGTCTAGGTTAAGATACCTTATTGTAGCCATGCTGTTATCCTCAAACTGGGTAAAGACAAAACATTTCTGTCTTTTGACCTTCTTTAGGTGAGGGTAGAAGATGGATTTTACTTTCTTGTTTCTTTCTTTCTCTTTTTGTTTTCTTTTGTTTCTGTAGTATCTGTGGCATTTGAATATGAATTTAGGGAAACTGATCTTTTAATCTGCAGGCTTGCAGAGAAAACCTCCTTACTCTAGTTGCTTATGTACTCCACCTGATATATTTTTACCCAATCTCAGATTTTTCCTTTGGAAGTCTGGTGACTTTCCTTTCTCATCAGGCTCCAACACTATAGATGTCAGCGTCTAGCTGACTATGCCATGGTCTACCTAGCTGGCTTCCTGGTTATCTTAGTTTTATCCATGCCCTGTATTGTCTGTTTCATTGGAATATTAACATTTTAAAGTGCCATGGAAGCAATTTCCTACATAGTAATCATAAACCACCGATAAGCTGGTTTCATTTCAAGCTGAGGAAAAGTGGCTTCTTAAAAATATTAATTTTCTGTTGTTCTCCTCAGAGAACACACTTTTTTCATATATTCATTTATTTGGCAAGGAGCGCGGAGCATCTATGTTGGTAGGAGGGGCCTGTTGTGTGGTCATTCAGCTGGAACCTACTCGTTATGTCCCAAGGAGAAATCAGGCCTTCATCCTGTTCTGTCTGGCCCTCATCACCTCAGCTGGGTGAAGTGTGAGGTGGAAGCCAGGAGCCTCAACTCCCTGTCCTGGCAGAGAGCTGCCCAGTGTCCTGGTCCCATCAGTCTGCTGATCCTTCCTATCTGGCTCCCACTCGAGGCCTCCTGTGCCACATGGCTTTCTTCATACTGCAGATCATTTTACCTGGGAGCTATCTCCAGATACATTAGAATGGTGGAAGCCAGGAGCCTCAACTCCCTGTCCTGGCAGAGAGCTGCCCAGTGTCCTGGTCCCATCAGTCTGCTGATCCTTCCTATCTGGCTCCCACTCGAGGCCTCCTGTGCCACATGGCTTTCTTCATACTGCAGATCATTTTACCAGATATATTAGAATGATTACACACAAAAAATTATTTTGATAACATCGATTAGTGCAGCATCTTCACTGGTGGGAGAGTCAGAGCTTAGCAACTGGCCTCATGCCCACTGAGCACCTTTGGCTGCATGTGAAGGAGGGGTGATGGGGTGGGACAAGGCTCAGGGCTACATTGTTTTCAGCTTAGTTCATCAAAGCCAGCCTTGATCCCAGGTGATCATGTCATAGCCCTGAAAACCGTATTAGCCCCTCTAAGACAGTTTGGTGGCTCAGAGTTTTAGTGAACAAGGAGTAAAGTGTCCATTCTGGGGGGATTACTGCAAGGTCTGCCTTCCCCTCTGTGCAGATTGCCTTAGGTCAAACTCACATTCTTCTACATAAATGCTCTCTTCTTTATCATCGAGGTTATGTTTTATTGGAAGTATGTTTGTTGGTGATAAACCGTAATGCATGGGTGAATTATGAAGGTGGTACCCTTCCCCAGATCTTGAATTCAGTCTTGTATTTTTCCCACACCAGCATTTTGTTGTTATTTTGCAACCAGCCAGCTGTTTCTGAGGTACCAGAGTTCAATCTTCTCGTGGTCTGTCAGGAGTAGTGCTGGCCATCGGGACTTCCCTCTCACATGGATCCAGATATTGTTGTGAAGGAGTTTGTCATTACATTTAAAAAAATTTTAATTTTAGTTTATTTAAGAAAATGTGTTATTATTGGGGACCAGCAGTTAGCATAATGGCTATGTCGCTGGACTCCCATGTAGTGGACCACGGTTTGAGTCCTGGACCTGGTGGCTTAAACTCACTCCAGGCATATGTGTGTGTGTACCCAAGATCCTGAGAGGAGAATGCAGGAAAAGGGATTGTGGTGTGGCCATTCCCCCTGGGGGGTGATTTCTCACTTTCTGTCTTTCTATCTCTATCTCTCTGGGGAGCACACATGCCCTATAGCAAAAACCTCTCCAAAAATTATTTATTATTAAATAATAAACAATTAAATAATAATAATTAAAAATTATTATTATTTATACATTCAATCACTATACATCATTTAGATTATAAAGAGATTTTAGGTGAGATAAGAATTGTTTATAAATAACCTGCACCTTTGATAAATATTCTTTCTTATGATAAACAGTCTACCCCCAAAAATCATGATGGTTCAGAGCATGTAAAAAGAATTTGATGCTGAGAACAAAACGAAAAAAGAGAGAAGTCAGTTTTATTCTCAAGTTAAACAATATCCCTCCTTCACCTAAGGCAGAATTTTGATCAAAAAATTTTTTTTCTAAGGAGTGATATGAAACTGATCATAAATAAATACTCCAAAAGTCACTTGTTTTCACTGGTCATGATAGGTTCTGTTCTACTTGATCAAAAGGTTAATTTATCTTTGTGACTTTTTCTCCAAGGTTTTTATTGTGTTTTCACTGCAGTTTCGATGCAGCGTTTTTCCTTCTGAAATTATCTTTGGGCCTCAGGTAATAAACATAGACAATCTTTGTTTCTTTGCAAGTGTCTGTACCAGGCCAAGGTAGAAAACTGACTTTATTTTGCTATCCATATCTCTTTAGTGAAGTGGTTATTCAAGATTTGCCCATTTAAAAAAATTGGATTTTTTTTTACTTCCCATTGAATTTTAGGAGTTATTTACATACTTTGGTTACAAAACTTTGTTAACCGTGCTATTTGCATACATTTGCTGCCAGTCTGTAAATTCTCCCTTCATTCTCTCTTCTTTTAAAAGAATTATTTTATTTAACTTTATTTAATTGTTTCGATTTGACCAGAGGGGGAGAGAGGAAGAGAGAAAGAAAGAGAAAGAGAGAGAGAGAGAGAGAGAGAGAGAGAGAGAGAGAGAGAGAGAGAGAAAGCAAGCCATCAGGTCCGGGATTCAATGGCCATCAGCCATGTGGCCCTTAACCATCACACCACTTGCCAGCCCCTCCCTTCATTCTCTTTATAGTGTCTTTTGCAGAAAACTGACTTTAAATCATGGGCACCTAAATCTTTAATTAGGTGCTACTGATTCTCTTTTAGGTAACATGCTATTATCATTTAACTTGCTATAGAGCTCGTGCATTTACTTGTAGAGAGACAGAGAGAGAGAAAGGAAGCACCCCACTCCACGGGGGATGACCACACCACAATCCCTTCTCTATTCTCTCAGGATTTTGGCCATGCATACACATATACTGGGCATGTTTTTCATGCTGCCAGGTCTGGGACTCACACTGCATAGATGGCCATGTGGGATCTAGCCACCTTAACCACCATGGCAGTGACTGACCCAAGGTAACATTATTATGTATTCTAAATGTCCTGCAGTGTAGAAAATGCCACATTGTTTAGCAAACATTTGTTGTAATTCTAGTATGTTCTGATCCTTTGGAAGGTTTCTGTTGTATGCAAAATTGAATCATGTGCAGGCCTTGTTTGGAGTATTGGCTAGGCAGTTGTGGAAATCTAGCGTATGGAAATAACAATTTTCTCTCTCTAAATTAACACAGTTCTGAATGAGTGGTACAAGATCACGTGATCACAAATCATGGGGCCTGGTGACAAAATGTGAGAAAGTTAGAATCTTAGTTTGACCACTGAATTGTGCTTGATTTCTGTGAGTTCTTTTCTGTCCTGTAGAAAGAGACAATAGTATGTACTATTTTAGACTGTTCTCTGTTACTTAATAACTGAATATCAGAAACTGGGTGATTTATAAAGATTAGAAGCCCATAGTCAAGGGGCTTTCTGTAGAGGGTCGTCTTGCTGGTGGGAGCTCCTTGCAGAGTCCTGAAGCTGCACAGGGCATTATGTAGTGATATTGAGCAAGAGCAAGCATGTCTTTATTCATGTCTGTGTCTCCTTATAAATCCACAAGTATCCAAACATGGAGCCTCCACTCTGATCCAATCTCCCAATCGAAGTCCCTACCTTTCAATTCCATAGCTAGAATGTTTCCACCCTCTTAATCCTGTCACAACCAAATCTCAACACATGAACTTTGGGAGAAAACATTCAAACCATGGCACCTACCTCCTCAGGATTGTTGTGAAGATCAGATAACTGAAAAGGTGGTGTTAGTACAGTATGTAATAAAGTAGATTCTGGATCCTGTTCTCAGCCTTTTCCCAGAGTCAGCAAAGAATGTAGAATTTGAAAAAGGAAAGATCAACTTTAATGATAGACAGGAACCATGTGGAGGAGTTTGGATCTGGTGGGACCTTGGAGAATAAGTAGGATTTGAATCACCCAGTGTTGTGGTGGTTAAGGTGGCTAGATCCACATGATTGATTGTGTAGTTCAAGTCCTGGCCTCAGGGGCTTGAAAAATATGTCGTATGACTGTGCATGCATGCCCAAAATCCTGACAGGAGAAGTGATTATGGTGTGACCACCCCCCATAAAGGGGTGCATTCACACTTTCCTTCTCTCTGTCTCTTTCTAGCGAGTGCATATGCCTTCTAGAAAATAAAGGGCATTTCAGGCAGGGACAGTCATGGAGGGTGGAATGGAAGATACATTTCAAGAAAAAGAATAGAAACTATTGCCTGAACTGTAAGGGATGCAGAAACATATTAAGCTCCTATTAATCACTGTTAGATGGTTGAGAATAAGGTGACCAAAATTAAAAGAAATTTGTTAAGTCTACAGATTCAAATTTATTTCCAATTTTCTAGCACTGGTAGGTGCAATGATGTATTCCTCATACTTCTTTTAGGGCTTTCTTTATTGGACTTGTTTCATAAGTGCTGAAGGATAAAGATGAGAATGCATCAAAGCTGCATGAGTGTTAAACATGGGGAAAGGTAGAAAGCATTGGCTTCACTGGTAGAGTTACCATGATACCCAGCGTAAAATCTGAATGGACTTTCTGTTGTAGCAAATATGACTTGGCCTATGCTGATGTGAACTCAGAATTTCATTTCTTGATTTCTCACTCTTTCTGGGAAGAAACAACCCATTGGCTATCTCATTTTTCACCTTCATTTGATATAGTTTTGAACCATTCTTTATTATTGTTAATAATAGATGTGTAGGCATTTTATTATTTACTTTATATTTGCTTCCAATTTACGAAATAAGACAAGCACATTGTTGAGCACTTGGAAGAGTAAATCAGAAAGTAAAAAGAGGAAATTAGTCATCTTAATCCTACCGTACAACTGTAACCATTGTTGGTATTTGGCTGTTTTTCTGAGTGAATAAATCTATTCCCTATTCCCATTGATAGTATGACCAAACCAGTTACCTACACTGGAAAGCTGTATTCTGGATTCTCATCTTTTCCTCACAATCTTCATTTCACCCTCCAATATTATCAAATTCCAGAGAAAACTGTTAATATAAGGAATATGTTTTTAAAAGGTTTGAAAAACTTTGCTAGTAATTAATGATTGGATATTAAATTTCTTTTTTTTTTAAAGGTTCTTTTTAAAAGTTTTTTTCTTAAGGCTTTTTTTTTTTTCCCATGAGCAAGCTAGAAAAAGGGAGACAGAAAGCACCCCTAATGGAATCTCAACATCCCAATCCACACCCACCCAGCCTCCCCCAGATTGTGCATAGCATGCTCAGAGAGTTCTCTACTCTTAAACCAGAGCCTTTCTATGTGGGATTGCCTCGCAGAGTATTGTATTTTATTGTGTACTATCTTCTGGCCCCTTCTAAATTCCTTTTCATCCTCTGAATTCCTATCTTTCCTAGCTATAACAGTATATTAGACTTCATTGTTTCAGCATATTTATATGAAAAAAAGAATATATATTTAAATATCCATATATAGGTTTCTCAGATCATGCTGGGCACAGCGTTCTGCAACTGGGTTTCTTCACTCAATATGCCCAATTTTTCTATTTTTATACATATGCACAAACACCTGCTTTTAAAAAATTTAAAAAAAATTGGAAACAATTTCAAATAAGGAAAACCTCAAGAAGAGTATCAGGAAGAACACCCATTATATTTCTTACCTCTTCTTATCCACTGTTACTATTTTGCCCCACCAGGTCACTCCTTGAGCTCATGCTCACTTGTGCGCTCCCTTTCTCTATATGCACTTTTTTTTTTTTTTTTCCTGAACCATTAGAGAGAAAGTTGCATATGCTTTGGACTTGACCTGTAAATACTGAGGAATGCATTTATTTCTTTCTTTTTAAAGAGAGATTTTTGTTGTAGGGCTTGTGCGTTCAACAGAGAAACAGAAAATGAGAAATCCCCCCCCCAACACACACACACCCCCACCCAAGAGGGGATGGCCACGCTGCAATCCCTTCTCCATTCTCCTTTCATAATCTTGGGCATGCATACATGCACACCTGATGTGAGGCTTAAGCTACCAGGTTCAGGACTAGAACTGCTGTCGACTATGTGAGAGTTCACCAATGTGACCATTATGCCATCTGCTGGACCCAGAACACATTTCTTAATAATAGGATATTTGGTACATAATCACAGTATGGTTACCAACTGTAATTTTAACAGTGGTACAGCATGTTTATCTAATCTACTGCCCATCTTCCAATTTTGTCAATGTCATTGAACTGGTGATATCTCTTATGAGTTTTTCTCCTTTTAAATAAATTCTAGTTCAGGATCAGGTGTTGCATTTAGTTTCCCGTTTGTTCAGCCTCTTTATTTCACTGTGCTTATTTACCTGATATATTTTAGAATGAATGTATCATAGTCCATTTAAGCTTTCTCCTATTGATGGACACATAGGTTCTTTCTGCATTTTTGTCTCCTGGAAGAAGCAGTGTTGTAATGGTCTTCCTTGCATAGTCACATTTTTGAATGTGTGAAGTTGCTTAATACTTGAAACTACTGAGTCAATGGATACACATGGACGACTTAGATATTATGTCGACTGATTTGAATTTTATCTACCCTCTATGACTTCTGCCTTGATGAAAATTGTATCTTTGCTTTAATTAAAATAATATATTCATTTCAAATTCCTAGAGAGATTACTAGAGAGGTTGAATATACTTATATAGCTTTATTAGATATTAATATTTATTTAATTATTAGATATTACATAAATCATTTTTAATATTCCTTTTAAATTCACATTTTATATTTTTTATATTTTTGCTATTTTATAGTTATATTTTATTTCTTATTGAAGGATTTCTAAGTGGTTTTCAATTGATACCATTGCATTTTCTAAGTAGATAAATCATTACTAGGTATTAGTTTTATTTTTCCTTTCGTAATATTTTTTGATGTTTTTCTCTTACTTCAGCTTAGGCTATGTTGGATGGTGTTGAATACTAAAACTAATTATGGGTGTCCTTTTACTCTTGACTCTAGTAAAAAGGTGAAGCTCAGTGTTTCATCGTAGCATGATTGTTTATCATAGAATTAAGCTAAATTACTCCTGTTCAAATTAAATTACCCTATTCAAATTAAATTACCCCTCTTCAAATTAAACTTCTTTTTCATCTTAGTTTAAAAATTATTTTTAAAACTCAGGGCTAGTCTCTTAGCTTATTGGTTGAGTGGACCAGATCCTTCATGGCTGGACACAATTCAAATCCTGGCCCAGGGGCTTGAAAAACACAGTGATGTTTGTGTGTGTACCCAGGATTGTGATTGAATAGAGAAAGGGAGGAAAAAGTAATTGTGGCATGACCATGCCCCACTGGGGGGTGACTTCTCTCTCTCTCTCTCTCTCTCTTGTCTTCTGTCTCTCTAGCAAGTCCACACATTCTCTGTTAATTAAAAAAAAAAAGAGATGTTGAATTTTATCAACTGTTTGTTTAGGGCCTACCTGAATAGGTTCCCCCCCTTCTTTTATTAGTTTTTGAATGAAATAATATTATTAAATATTAGACCATGCTTTCATTTGTAGTGATGCATTAATTTCATATACTGTTGGATTCTGTTTATTAATATTTTATTAAAAATGCATTTTTGTTCATGGTCTAGTGTACTTTTCTAATACATTTCAGTTTACATTTTTTTCTATCAATATCTTAACAGGACATTTATTAAATTATCATTTTCTCCTTACCTCTTTCCTCATTGAGAAAATCTGAACTTTAGTTCTGGGTTATTAATTATTATGTTGTTGAGAAAGTTGTAACACAGTTTTGCATAGAATAACATAGAAAAGGGATCAGCAGATGGCATGTTTACGTCACTGGACTCTCATGTAGTCAAAGATAGTTTGAATCCCAGACTCATGGCATAAAACTTATGTTGGGTGCATGTGTGTGTGTGCCCAAAATACCAAGAGGAGAATGAAGGAGAAGGGATTGTGGTATGGCCATTCCCTCGGGGGATGATTTCTGTCTCTCTGTTTCTCTCTGTCTCTCCACCAAACGCATGTACCCTATAGCAAAAATCTCTCTTAAAAAGAAACATAGAAAAATACATCATGACTTTCCCAACAACCTAATAGCATAGCTCATGTATCATTTATTTTTGATTTAGCTGTAGTTCACCATCTTCCTGTTTCCATTTATTCCCTCCACTGCCTCTTTTCCCATGTCTTCCTGGTTCATTTTTATTCGCTTTTCATTTTGCTGTTATCTATCTTCTAGAGTCTTTTTGTTAACATCTGTGGGTGGGAAAGCTTTTAGAATCCTTGGATGTCTAAAAATACATTTATTCCCACATACAATCTAATTTTACTGAGCATTGGAATCTCAGTTCAAAACCATGTTCCTTCAGAACTGCTGCCTTCTACCAGTCTCTGCAGTTAGTAGAAAGTCTAATTCAAATCTGATTGTCTTTCTTTGTAGGGGATCCATTCCCTTCTTCCTAGCAACCTGGTGTTATCTATATTCTGAAATTCCACAAATGAATGACTCGGCATGAGGTTTTTTTTATCACTATGGGCTGTTTTCTTTTTCCATTTCTATCTCCTGGTCCTCAGTAGCTCTCTCAGGCTCAAGCTGTTTCTTCCTCTTCCGTTTCAGGGATTTTTCTTCTATTATTTCTTTATCTCCCTTTTATTCTTTCTGATTTTCCTTCTGAAACTCAGATGGATCTTGCAATTTTCTGGATTTGTTCCTCACATCATTTATTTTTTGTATTTGTCGAATTTTTGCATTTTTGTGCAGGTGTCTAATAGAAGTCCTTGACTAGGTTGTACACTCACCAGCTTGTTCTTCTCTTCAGTGTCCATGTGTATGCACAACCTGCCCTCCTATCTTACCATGACACGTATTTTTAATTTACACCATTTATATTTATTGGGTCATTGGAAAAGTCATGGTGTATTTTTTAAATATTTTTCCATGTAAAAATGCATCATGACTTTTCCAACAACCCAATAGTTCTCTTTGTGGAGGGTCATGTTCTCATGGAATATTTTATCTCCCCTTTGGTTTGACCTGTGATCTATCTCTCTCTTGGTTCATCTGGAAATGCTTCCTTCCCAGTGTTATTTTCCCTTAAGTGCCGAATGGTTCATGGCTTTCTCCCTGCCCTTTGTTCCTGAAATCCTGTTTTTCAGATGGTGAATATTGTTTCTAACTTTAAGAATTGTTCCTCAGTGATTTAAGGGCAATTCATCATGAACTGCTACATGGGTGTGCAAATAGCCTTTTTATGGGTGTGGCTCTTCCCACGCACTCATGTGATGTTAGCTAGCAGGCCAATCTGCGGCTTCTCTGTCTGAAGTGCTTGGATTAATTTAAGACAAAAACAGCATTGTTCAAGACTTAGCACAGGTACCCTAGAAATGGGAGAGGGCAACTGGGGAGACATCCAAGTACATGTACTCTATAGCCAATTTTCATCCCTTTCCCCAGTAGTTATGGGTCTATAAAGTAATGACAGACACTGACGCAATGAATTCTAAGCCATGGTTCCTAGGATAGATATAGAGTTAGATTCCTGAGAGCCACTGGTCACATGTTCCTGGACAGTCAGGACACAGCCTTGTCATATGTGTGTTCCTGTTTAAAGACACCTGATTTAATATCTACTGTTGATTCATGAATGTTGGACTATCAGCCAAGCAGCACAACAACCTTCATCTGAATGAAGTGTATCTAACACCATGTATTTTCGCTATAGGGCACAGCAGAACCTTATATTTAGGATCACTAGATTCTTCTGTATTGCTGAGCAGCCATTTTAAACAACAAAATCACTGACAGCACAAAAAATGCAAAAAAAGGTGGCATTAAATAAAGCATGGAAAGAACACTTGTTTACAGTTTGAACACTAAAGCATGACAGCAACGTCACCTCATTTGGCCTCAGCTGCAAATGTGTATGTCAGGCCACTGAGGTTTGTTGTCACTTTATGCATTATGTCCAATGTGAGTACTGATTTTGGGGTCACAAATTTATTTTAGCAAGTAAGTGACTGCACATGGAATTCACCACAATGAAGATGGACTTTGTTTCTCCAGGATCTCTCCTGGACTTTTTATTTGCTATTCTGAGCTTAAGCTTATCTTCCTTGCTACCTGGCCAACCTACTCCTGGGGGAGGTTTTTATTTTTATTTATTTAAAATAATTTTATCTTTTTAAAATTTTTTTGGAAAGGTTTTTGCTATAGGGCACGTGCGCTCGCCGGAAAGACAGAGACAGAGAGACAGAAAGTGAGAAATCACCCCCCAAAGGGGATGGCCATGCCACAATCCCTTCTCCTCCATTCACCTCTCGGGATCTTGGGCATGCACGCACACACGCCCAGCGTGAGTTTAAGCCACCGGGTCCAGGACTCGAACCATGGTCGGCAAATGGAAGTCCAATGACAGCCATTACGCTAACTGCTGGTCCCCAAATAATTTTATCTTGACCCTTTATTTGTCCTAGTTGATACCAACTTATCAGAAAATTCTCAAGACTTTTTTCGTTTCTTTTTTATTATCATTATTGTTATTATTTTTAAGAGATTTTTGCCATAGGGTGTGTGTGTCCACCAGAGAGAGAAAGACAGAGAGAGTGAGAAGGAAAGTGAGAAATCACACCCCAGGGTGCATGGCCACACTGCAGTTCCTTCTCCATTCTCCTCCCAGGATCTTGGCGTGCACGCTAACGCGTTTGCACACACACATACATGCTTGGTGTGAATTTGAAGGCACTGGGTCTGGGACTCAAACTGTGGTCAGCCATGTGGGAATCCAGCAACGTAACTGCTATGCCATCTACTGGCCTCTCTTTTCTTTCTTTTTAAATTTTTTGCTGCATATACACTTGCTAGAGAAGAAGAGAGAAAGAAGCCCCTCTTCCCCCCATAGGAAAATGTCATGCTGTAATCCCTCCTCATTCATTTCTCCATCATGTTGGGATCTGGGACATTCATGCACATGTACCTGGCATGTTTTTCAAGCAGCCAGGTCCTGGAGTCGAACCACAGGGTAGGCCATGTGCGAACCAGCTCCAGGCCCTGAAACCAGCCCCGAATCCTCAAGATTTACATCTGACTAGATTCTGTCTCGGTTTATAATGCTATAGTGTTGTTGGAAAAGTCGTGATGTATTTTTGCATAGAAAAAATTAGAAAAATGCATCCCATCAACCTAATACTTAAAATAATGTTTTTAAAGTTTCTTTCTTTCATGATGAAGTAAGACCGAGAAGCAGAGAGAGAGAGGGGAGAGAGACCGAACCCCTAACAGAGTCTTGATGTAACAATCTACCACCTGCCCACCTCAGATCAGACAAGTGTGTGTCCATCATACTCAGGGAGGTCTCTAGACTTGAACTGGGATCATTCCCATGTGGAGTTGCCTTGCAGCATCACTGTCTGGCTCCTAATGCTGTTCTTTATGAAACTTTTTATGATGTCTAGTTACTTGGGGAGGGAGAAATGGTTGAGAGACCTGTCTATTCTGTCAACTGGCCTTTGTCTTCATAGGTCTTCTTTAGTTCAGATACTCATTACCTTTTTTTGATTATTATATCCATCTAAGTAGATTCCTTCCTTATAGTTTCAGAGTTCTCTGATTTATCCTTTATGCTATGGCCAGAACACTCTTAATACAAACCTGACCATGTGGTTCCCTATTTAAAATGATGTACCAGCTTCTCCTTTCCAGTAGGATAGTTCTCTCCCCTTCACATGACTTATCAGGCTCTCTGCGGCCTGACCTCTGTCCAGTTCTGTAGCCATATTTCTCTGACGCTCACCTCTCCCTCCCAACCGTCCTGCCACCTCTGCCGTGATAGACTGGTTACTTCCACGTCCCTGCCTTGGGAGACCACTTTCCTTTCTTAAGAGCTTCTTGCTATTAAATGCTGCCCCCTATTCACTGTCTTTGCTTGGTTAATACCTACTTATCTTTCAAATCACTGTTCAGGATCACTTTGGCTATGATGTCTTCCCTAACTTTCACATGTTACGCTTATCTGAAGCTAGCTAGTATCTTGTATTTAAAATTTATTTTCATCAGAACACTCAATATCACTTTATTATAAATCTTTATTGAGGAATAATTTTTATATAATAAAATTAACAGATATTAAATGTTCAGTTAAATGAGTTTTGGCAGTTATATTAACACTTAACCATGCACCTATCACAAAAAAAAAAAAAACAAAAACAAGATAGAGATAGTCCATCACCCCATAAAGTTTCTTTGTATTCATTTCTAGTAAATTCACTCTCTGACTTTTATCATCATAGAATAAGTTTGCTTATTCTTGGAAAAAAATAGATTTATACAGTATTTTTTTGTTTGCTTCTTTCATTCAGTGTAGTATTTTTGAGACTTAGCATGTTGCTATATGTATCAGTAGTTTTCTTTTCCTTTTATTGCTGATTAGTATTTCAGTGAATGAATTTAGAATCTGCCACAATTTGTTTATTCCCTTCTCTAGTTGTTGGTCTCCTGTTTGTTGCTAATTTGTGGTTACTGTGAAGAAGACTATTATATATATTCTTATACAGTCTTTTTGTGTACATCCAATTTTGTTCTCTTGGGTAAATAACTATGAGTGGAGTTACTGGGTGATTGGTGTAGATACAAGAGGCTGTAACTTTTTAAGAAATTGGCAAACAGTGCTCCACAATGGCTGTACTTTTTTTTTTTTTTTTGAGAGGTTTTTGCTATAGGGTGTGTGCACTTGCCAGACAGACAGAGAGAGACAGAGAGATAGAAAGCGAGAAATCACCCCCCACAGGGGATGGCCACACCACAATCCTTTCTCCTCCATTCTCCTCTCAGCATCTTGGGCACGCACACACACGCATGGTGTGAGTTTTAAGACACCGGGTCCGGGACGTGAACCGCGGTCGACTACGTGGGAGTCCAACGACATAGTCATCATGCTAACTGCTGGTCCCATAGTTGTACTATTTTGTATTCCCATTAGTAATGAATGTATGAGAGTTGTAGTGCTCTGAAACCTCACCCACATTTGGTGGTGGTGTCCTTTTGTAATTTTAGCCACTAAGGGCCCTGTTGTGTTTGCATGAGGTTGTTTATATGTCAGTCTCTTGCTCTCAGACTTTCTAAACAGGGACAGGATCCTCTTACCACAGTACCAACCATCATGCTCAGGACCCAGCTGTAGTAAGTGCTTAATGCTGAACAAGTGATAGACACTTGTTGCCATTGGCACTGAAAGAATGTTTATTGATAAGCTTTCCATTTGTTATTTTCCTTAGGATCTTAGAATGTGTGTCCTGACCTTGAATTGCAAGGAAGAGAGAAGTGTGATATATGTTGGGATTAAGAAATCCCTGGAGGTCCCCCGCATTAGCACAAACTGCATCTCATCTTCCTACATACTAACTTTAAATATTGCCATCCTTTGCATTAGCTGGCTTCCTCTATGAGAAAATAAGAGTGTAGAAGCCCTTTGGGGAACTGACATCCTTCTCTCTCAATGTTTGAACCTCAGCCTGGACCCCATTTCTCAGGCCCCAGCTCCTCATCAGCCCAATAACTGCTTTCA
Source organism: Tupaia belangeri chinensis (assembly GCF_000334495.1). Taxonomy (NCBI): domain Eukaryota; kingdom Metazoa; phylum Chordata; class Mammalia; order Scandentia; family Tupaiidae; genus Tupaia; species Tupaia belangeri. The sequence continues at coordinate 262,445 of NW_006159519.1, read as the reverse complement.
GTCTGTTTAGTGAGTGCTTATGCATTAGGCATGTATGGTCTAAATGGGTGAAAGCTTCACTGTGCTTGGCTTGTGAGGGCAGAGCAAGAGGAAGGAAGAGGGCTACTGCTAAGGGAAGGCTTGAGTAGTTCCTGAGTAGGAGGAAGATACTGATTCTGGATACTTGGGGTTAGAGACAGCTAACCCCAAGAGTTAGGTATGTCTGACTTTGGCTGAGCTGGGAGCTGAAAAATAGGGCAGAAATTGGCAAGTGCAAGTCACATTTTGTTTGAGGCTGATTCTGTGTACCTAACAAAGTCCACAGAATGACAAAGCATATTCTGCAAAAATGCATTTTGCTAATGATGCCTATCAAATAGTCGATATTAACTGTGAACTCACTTTGGATTATTAAAAGGGCTTAAATATTGTGCATTAATATTGTAATTACTGTAATTGGATAAGAATGTCTACTTGCTTTAATTAAAGCTGTTGTGATGTTTAGATAAAAGCAGCACACTGAGAAAATTATATTTTTCGATGTTAGTGTGTAACTTTTATAATGGGGCCAATTTTTATAGGAAAACACCTTATACCATTCTTCATGTCTGTCTGCTCTCCCTAATCTATATGACATGCCAAATTGATCTTCTGAAGATGTAGTTCTGTTCTGCTCAGGCTGGAGACCCAACAAGGGTGCTCAACCCTATGTGAGAATTTTTGTGTGGTAGTATTTTAATAAGGTCCTGGGTTCTTCGAGTATATTTTAAAGATGTTCAGATAATGCATTTGTTCCCTCCCTCCCTCCCTCTCTTTCTTCTTTCCTTTCATTCCATAGGGCACATGTGCTCTCTGGAAAGAAACAGAGAAAGACACGGAGAGGGAAAGGGAGAAATCCTCCCCCTGGAGGGATGACCACGCCACAGTCTCTTCTCCTTTATTCTTCTCTGGGGATTTTGGGCATGCACGCACACATGCCCAGTGTGAGTTTCAAGCCACTGGGTCAGAGACTCAAACTGTGGGCGACCATGTGGGAATACAGCGTTTTAATCACCACAGCACTGGCGCTGGCTGGCCCCTAGATAGTGTTTTCTTTAAAAACAAGAAGGTGGTTGCTGGAGAGGCTTAGTAAAGAAGTTCTGTAATGTTCATTTAGTGTCACCTGGGCTCTGTGTGTTTGGTGACTTCAGACAATTGTATGTATCCATGTAACCACCACCCAAGGTCCCACAGGACAGCACTCACCCTGGGGCAGCTCCCACCTGTGGGGAACGGAAACACAATCCTCCTACTGATCAGGTGTCCGTGGTGCCTCAGACATTGAGATCAACATGATAATATGTCTTGTCTGACGTCTGCAGTAGAGAACCTTGTATTTATGTGTTTCTGTGTGTGAACACATGCTTGTGTGTGTGTATGTGCTCATGGATGTAAGTGTGTATGCGTGCATATGCTTGTGTCCATATATATTTGCTTGCATACCTGCATGTGTGTATACATGTGCATGAATGCATGTGTTTGGGTGACTGCATATTGTGTGTGCGTGTGTGTTTTCTGAAACTGAGAATGCTTAGGTAGTTGGGTGACATTTGTGGAAATTGGTGGTCCTACCGCTCCTAAATGGTGATTGTTTCCTCTTTTGTCTCATGTGGCCCAGGTCCATGCCTCTGTGCCTGGCTGCCCTCTCTTCTTTGTGTGTTGTGGCTGTACCCCACTTTCTTCCTGGTGATCCTCCCTGTCTGTTACCCAGTTCTAGCCTAGTATCCTTTCAAAGATTGGATCAGGATTTACAACCCTCATGACTCCTGTTGATATTAACCTTCTGCAAATAGTCCTCTCTTACTTTCCTGCCTGTCTGTACATCACGCCACCCAAATAAATTGTAACTGGAGTGGCATTGTGCACCCTGTCTTCTGGGTGTTTTCTTCTCATTTCACACAATTCTGGACACACATTTGTTGGTTAGTTTGCAGCTCTCTAGTGCAAGTAAGCAGCCAAGAAACTGTAATTATTATTAATATAACTTTATTGACTTAACAAAGCAATTTAAGAAAAGGAAAGGGCATCTCCATGTGGAAATAATTTGAATGTAGCAACAGATCTCAAAATCTCAAACTCTAGATATGTATAATCATCTTTGTAAAGAGAAACTGAGGAAGAGTGGGTTTTTATGAGACCCAGTAGACTCTAGTCTTCTGCAGAAATCCACAGGGTGCACCTGTTGCCTTCATTAGAATGAAATGCAAGTACTTTTGGGGAATATGCCCACGTTCAATTAAGGGAAGTGAGTGGAAATGCCTGCAGAATGTGGGGAGGGTGTGCTCGCTTGCGTTTCCTCTCTGCACAGAACCTGTCCAGGGAAGTTGCTTTGACTGGCGTGGTTGGCGGAATGGTTGGGGTTGTTTGTATGAGCTGTTGACGTCTGCTTCTGCTGTGGAACAGGTTTCCCCTGTTGGATGACTATTGTTAGCTCATTGTGTCTTCCCACTTTCTAATTTTGTGATTTTCCACTCATTTTGATTAAAACTGATGTTTGTAAGTAGCTTGTTTTATCTTCTGGGAGCTGAAGCACATATAATCTTCCCTCCAAGCCCAGTAGTTACCTTCACACAGTGCTTAGGTTGTGTGTGCTGTTGAGGGGAGCTCCTTTTATCTCCTGGCTGCTTTGATCGGAAAACCCTGAGGGAACTATGTTCTCTTTGCTCAAGCTCTCTCTGCACGGTGCAGTTGAGCTGTACTGCAGCCATTCAGTGAGCTGTCCTTGGAGCCTGGGAAATCCTGTCTGAGCACCTCAGTATCCTGCCATCCTCAGGCTGTGTGTTCCCCAGGTCCAACCCCGTCTTTTTGAGGTTGAAGTCAGTGACCCAATTGCGAACAGTGTCTACTGTTCTGGGATTGCACTGGTAGGTGCTCACTTTGGAGCCCTGTTTCTATCACTCCATTCCTGCTATGTGATGGTGGTTGATACACCAACATTGACCCATTTATGTTTTTTTTTTTTTTTTGGCCCTGACTACGTGCCCTACTCTGTGCTAAATACTCTGGGAGGATGAGATACAAACACTGTAAGAGCTTACAGCCTATAAAAGGCTGCTTTAGTTAACACAACACTTTTTAAAAATCACCACCCAGCTGTGGCTTGAATATGTCCCCCGAGCTTCATGTTTTAACAACTTGGTTCCCAGAGTGATGGTGTTGGGAGATAGGATCTTTGGGAGACAAATGAACCAGGAGGGCTATGTCCTTATGAATGGACTAAAGTCATTACTGCAAGAGCAGCCTGTTATCAAATCAGCCCTGTCTTGCTTTCTCTCTCATATACACACTCTTGTCTTCCATCTTCCCACCATGGGATGACTCTCTCACCAGTTATTGGCATCATGCTCTTGGGATTTTCAAGCCTCCAGAACCATGGATGGGATAAACTTCACTTTCTAAATAAATTGCCCAGTCTACAGTATTCAGGTATAGCAGCAGAAAAAGAACCAGGACACAACCTTCTAAGGAGTCAAAATGAGAAATAGTGATCAATGTTTAAAAAAATAATAATAATAATGATTGGGAAAAACATTGAAAAGATATTGAATGATGAAGTGGGGAAATTAATGTCTCTGTATTGACTGATATGCATGGCATTCCCTTTTGAAAAAGCAATGCAATACACTGTAAAGTTATATGTAACCCAATGTAATATAAAGAAGATTATGATGATAATAAAAATAAATTAAAAATATAAAAAAAAGAAACCACCCCCTTCATGAAATTTCATTACTAGTGGTAAACTATGTTTCTGTTTATGTGTTGTCTTTTGGACTGTCATGGACATTGTCTTATCTAAAGTCATTTCAACCTTCACGTGTCAGTTTCACTCCATTGAGGCTGATATGACCCTTTCTTTTCTTTCTTCTTCTTTTTTTTTAATCCCATATTTTTGCCATAGAGTGCATACATTCACCAGAGAGAAATAGTGACAGGAAAGTGAGAGTCACGCCCCCCACCCTGGAGGAGGTGACCAGGATGCAATCAATCCCTTCTCCACTCTCCTGGGATTTTGGGCACGCATGCACATGTACCCAGTATAATTTTCAAGTTGCCAGGTCTGGGACTCAGATCATGGTCAGCCATGTGGGAGTCTAGTACCTTAGCTATCATGCCTCCTGCTGGCCCTGATCTAACCCTTTTAAAGACAAGTGAAGAGGGAACTGACATGTATACAAAAAGAGGCAGATGCTAAATGTAATGAAAGGTGTCATTCCAAGTAGGGTTATAATTTTACACAGGCACAGTTCAAACAAAGAATTAGATAGGGTCATAAACGGAATGATGATAGACAAGATGAGAAATGGGAGGCTTTAAATACTTTGTAGGGTTTGAGTAAGGTCAGAAGAAACAGAAAGATCAGATTTTTTTCTTGCTTCTAAGTTTTAGGTCCCTTTCACTTATAAGGCCACAGCTTAAGTGACTGTGGATTGCATTCAAACTTCCAGATTTTGGAGCAGTGCCGGAGAGGTGGGCCCTGGGAGGTGTGATCATGGAGCTGGTGTGGTGAGCAGAGGTGGCCTGCCCTGACCATGACTAAGCTAGCACATGCTAACCTTGGACTTGCTGCTCACTGCCTTGATGCCCAGGAAGGCATGAGTAAGTGCCGCAATTGTATCTTCTTGATGAATCACCTTCCATACAATCCTGCAATGTTGTTTGGTGTTTTCCCTCTCGCCTCCTAAATCCTCTTGGGTCCTAGACCTTGACATACCTTCCTCCTTTCTTAAATCTGTCTCTTCCTCCTCTTCTTTTTAAAAAATATTTATTATTATTATTTTAATTTGCTATAGGGCATGTATACTCACCAGAGAGACATAGAAAGAGGGAGAGAGGGAAAGTGAGATAGCAAGCCTTCAGGTCTGAGACTCAGACCATAGTTAGCCACGTGGGAGTCCAACTACTCAACCATCATGCCACTTCTGGCCCCTCCCTTTTCTTTTTTACCATTCTCCCTGGTTTGGCTTTTATTCCTGTTTCACTATAGTCCATCCCAATTCCACCACATGCAGGGTCCTCAGGTAACTTGGAGTACAGCTCTGATCTGAACTTTCCATGTTTGAATAATCTTCCATTGTCTCCTCTGCCTTGTAGAAGAAGTCCACATTTTGGAGCTTGCCTTCTGGTGACGTCGTAATCATTGGCCACATCTAACCTCTTGATGTTTTTCTGCTTGCTTTCATGAACCATATGCTATAGCCAAACACAATTACTCTCTGTCGCTCAAGGACACCTCAGACTTTCCTGGTTGTTCCTGGTCTCTCATCCCCAGAACTTTCTTGTTCAAATCCCTATCAGGTTCAGCTCAGATGGCATTTTCTCCATGTAAGCCTTTCAAATTTCTGCAGCTTGTCCCAATCTAACCTTTACATCTCATTTATCTGTTTCTCTCCTCCTACAATTATAGTATTTTTTTGTTGATCATTTTCACTCAAAAATTGTTCCTTACTGTATTGACTGTAAGCTCCATAGAATGATATCTGCATCTGATATATTTTTCTAACTTCTGCTAATATAATCCTTTACACAATATTTATTGATCAAAAGTGACAGGGATCTTTGAGGTCATCCCTTGTTCAACTGCCCATATTGATGAGAAGATAGGAGCCCAGGACTCGGGGCGAGGGGGGGGGATGTCAGTGACTGGTCCAGAGTCAGAGCAGATTCTAATATTCCAAGTGAGATGCTCACAGGAGAAGGATTATATAACATACACATTGAGAGCTTGGTTTTTCAAGTTAGCTGTCAATTGTTCCTTTTATAAAACCCAAATCACAAAAATACATTTAGTATCAAGAGCTGTTTTTGATACACTAATCGCCCCTGGAAAGTAGTAAGAGGGGCTTATTCTGTTTTAACCAGAGAAACATAGTGTTCCTGGAATCATATATTCCCACTTTTCAAAACTTATGCTAAAATGATAAGCATAATGAATGAGTAGGCTATATTTGTACAGCACTATCAATTAGAAATGAACATTTTGCTAACACTGGAAGGGAAATACAGTTCAAGCACTAGGACTTTCAAGAGAAATGAGAAGTCAAATTATGGATGAAAGGATATACCCATTAAAAACATTTAAACTACATCTCCAGCTTGAGTTGTTTTGTTTGTTTCAATTTCTTTTATACATTCAATCACATTGTTTAGCTAGCAAAGTGAATATTTCAACATGTGTACATTTCTCCCCAGTCCAGTTGATAATACTGTAGTTATCTTCAACAGATAATACCCCATTTCTTTGTCCCATAAATGTGTTGCCTCTCTATTTTTCTCCTTAATGTCCTTCTTCAGACTCTTCTCCTTCACCCACCCTCTTCCCACACTATATCTGGTATCCACAGGAAAGACATTGTATGTCTCCACTTAATATATACCGAGTGTCCAACTTGAGTTTTAAACTGCCATTTTCTTTCTCGGTTTGGAGACAGGGGGAGCACACATTGTGAATTAAAATGTCAGTAAGATGGATGTTATGCATCTTAGGTGATTAAACCCTAGAAAATACTACCTATGACCTTCTAGAATATTTAGAGTAAAGATCTTTAAAAATAAGTGTGAATAATACAGTAGTAGGTTATTGTATTCCCTTGAGTCAGAACCGGTCTAGATGGTTTCTTGAAGTCTCTTGTAGTTCAATGGTTTTGGAATAATTAGGGAGACCGTTTTCCTCTTTAACTTCTTTAGTGTTATATATTCAGCTACCAGACTAATGCAAGTTCAAAGAAAGGTAAGCCATAGTGGATTTAGAGTTCCATAGGTATTTTAGCCCTTCACTCGTTCAACAGTGAGCTCAAGTTCTATTCGGCATGGGTAAGCCCATTACCGTGCCATTCATGTCTTCCTGTTTCGAAGTGGATCCCAGAGTGACTGATCCTCTAATCGCACTGGTCTACCTCCATGTCTTATCAGGTGACAAAAGAAAGGGTTAACGTAATGTAGTTCTTTATTCTACTAGGTCATCTAGAAAGTCATGACTTATTTTTCTGTGTTTTCCTGCGCAAAATGCATCATGACTTTCCTGATGACCCAATATAATTTACAATTCATGCTCATTTGAATAAGTTAACAGTGGGTCAGTTGTCTGTACTTCTACCAGGGATATTCTTACATAAGAACATTTGAAGAAACAAAGTTAATTATTTTTTCCATCTCCCCCCAAGATATTTGAAATTGTTGTATAACTTTTTCACTTTAATTTGGCTTAAGTCATCCTGATTATTCTAATTTATATCACCTCATCTTTGTTTTTAAAAATATTCTAGATATTAACCTGAGCAACTTGCAATAGGAGCGATTCACCACCCTAAGCAAACTATGATTGTCTAAAGGTAGTGTGTTTTCTTTTAAAATGCCCAGGATAATGATTTTTTTATGAAATTATATCAGTAGTGGAGATTTGAAAAATAAAAATTCCACTTTTCTTCCCTTATTCTTTTCCAAATTTTTCCCACATTCGCTCTCATTTCTCCTGGTATAGTTTCTTAGTTTCTGGGAAGCTATTCTTGTGATCACTGACAAAGCTATTTCACGGTTTTTGCTGAAGAATGTCTTTGGGGATGGGGAACTCTTCCTACTGCTGTTCATTAACTTCTACCACCCCATTTTTATATGTCTCACCAGACTCCTAACTCTGTAACGATCTTTGAAACTTCAACCTAACCTGTATCCCAATTCAGGTGGCTGTCTATTTATAATAGAGTTGCATTTCACAATGCCCTCAGTGTTAAGTTGTTTTGAACTCCCAAAGTGTAGTTCCCAAGGTTCTAGCATAATCTCAGCTATGATTTTTAAACTTTAGTTTATAATGATTTTGTTGTTGTCATTGTCGTTAAATGACCGAAAGTGCACAAATGCACATGCGAGAGAGAGAGAAAGAACAGGAAGCTCAGGATCTTGTCATGCCACAATCCCCTTCCCCAGCCCTCCAGCTCCTTAAGGTCCTCGTGCCTGTGTGCACACCCGACATGTTTTAAAATGAGAAATCACCTCCCCCCTCCCCTGCCCCTCAGGGGATGGCCATGCTACAATCCCTTTCCCTCCATTCTCCTCTCAGGTTTTTGGGCATGCACGCAACATGCCCACATGAGTTTCAAGCCACTGGTCCAGGACTTGAATCTTGATCAGCCATGTGGCAGTCCAGCCCCTTAATCACTATGCTACCTGCTGGCCCCCACCTGACATGTTTTTAAGCCAGCCCAGGAATTCAAACCCATATGTGGTCCTATGACTTCCAGCCTTACAGGGCACTTGTGTTATGCCATGGCCACAGTGACTGGGCCTTTAGTTTCCAATGTCTTATACCACCATGCATTAATCTTATTTGAATGTGATCCAGGCTGGGAGTATAACCAACACTTCTAATTACATTTCTAGGGAAACTACATTTAGAATTTCAGCTTGGTCTGTTAGTTCTTCTTGGGCTTTCCCTTCTGGGCCTTCCATTTTGAGGAAGAGAAAGATAGAATGCTATATTTTGCTAATTTCCTTCACATACAGTATTTGCAAAGACTGGAAATCCCATGAAAATTGGGCATAAGGTAATACCTTAGAACTCAAAGAGTGATGATAGAATTGCAGCTTGCTTGATTTGTTAGGATTTATTTGGTTGCAAGTGAGATCCTCAGTTCATTCTGGTTTACAAATATAAAGGGACCTATAAGATGCCTATATAAATAGATTTTTAACTGCTTACTTGGTTACTGTGGGCCAGGCTAAAATTTTGGGAACTTGGACTGGCAAGCCAGGATCTATTTTCTTTCCAGAGAGAGGCACTTTTTAGGGTAGTTCAGAGAAATCATGATTGATAAAACCAATTTGCTTTCCATAATCATTAAATGACACAGCAGACTTTTCTACTCAATCCCAATTTTAATACAACATCACTTTTCAATACAACATCACTTTTCTTATCAAGAGGTTGTATAAATTAGAGAACAACATATAAAAGAACAAATACTGAATTACTATCATTACAAAATAACCAGGATATGTAACAGCAAGACTGAATGGAACGATGAAAAAGAATGACTGACTGTAACCGTGTGGCTGGATTGTGTGAGCCTCCCTTTCCCCCTTGAATGGAGGCATCTGATTGTAATGCCTAGACTTTAACCCCCCGTCTTCTATCTCAGACAGAAAAACCTCAAATATTTCTTGACTTGAGACTTTTGGGAACTTTTCAGATGTCAGATTCTATCACAAGCTTCTTGCCTTTTCAGGGTTTTAACTTTCTTTTTGAGAATTGTGACTACCAGGGGTTTCCCCAGTGGACTGGTAGAACAAAGTATTCATGCTTTCTCTCTAAATTCTAAAGGCTTCTTTGGTCTGATGCTAAGGGTGATAGTCATTCTCCTCTCTCTCTCTCTCTCATTTGTTCTATGCTTGTCAGAAGCCTAAAGAAAGAGATTCAGGCACAATATGTATCTTTGTACAGTCTGTGATAGATATTTTTCCGTAGCCAAAAGGCAACTTCTTAGCTACTTAGCTATCTCTTCTTTCCCTTATCTCTTTTCCCTTTGAACTTAAAGCTGCTTTCTAAATGAGAAGGGCATTGGCTCCCGTAAATAAGGAAGGGAAGAAGGAGATAAAAAAGCAACAGAGGGGTGGGAGAAAAACAAAGGCAGTTAGATGAGACACCAGGTAGGAAAGCTACTAAGACTTGAGTTTTGTAAGGAAATGGAAGTAGGGATTGGGTGACCTATTAAGCTATTCACGCTCAATGATGGCCACATGGAACTCTAACGTGGAATATCTGAGATGGAGTTCTGGCTTTGATTCCTGTTATTTTGTATCACTTTATGCTAATTTATTATTTTTTACATGTATTTATTTCACATTCAATTACTTTGTATCATTATAGCATACCAGATGAATTTTCCCATCCCCAATACAATATATATTGGTTCAGTCAAAGATATTTACATATCACAGATGATTTTCCATTTGTGTGCCCCTTAAATGTTTTACTTCTTTTTTTCCCCCTTGATTTCCCTGACCTGCCCAGTGGCAGCTAGAATACCTGTCACACTGGGTTGTAGTGTTAGAAAGTGGCAAATCCCTTCGCAACAGTATCACAAGCAGTTGGCATATTTGAGTTCAACTCTTCAAACATTAGGTGTTTATAGTGTACTCAGATGTGTTCTTAATGTTCAAGAGCATCGTAGTGTGTTTGTACAGAGGCCTGTGGACCATGCCAGATGGGTGATATTTTCCCTGAAAAAGAAGAAACCCAACGTCTGCATTGTATGAACTTCTTTGTTTTCTCTGACGACCAGAATGCGTTCCTACTTCTGCTGGCAGATCTAGGCAAGTCCTATTCACCTCTAGGAGAGAATGAGCTCCTGGAAGGATGGTCCACTTTAGAGTAGAGACCTAGGGAGATCAGCAGTTAGCGTAATGGCTAAGTCACTGAACTCCCATGTAGCCGACCGCGGTTCAAGTCCCAGACCTGGTGGCTTAAACTCACGCCGGGCGCATGTGCGTGTGTGCCCAAGATCCCGGGAGGAGAGTGGAGGAGAAGGGATTGCGGCATGGCCATCCCCCCGGGGGGTGATTTCTCACTTTCTATCTTTCTGTCTCTCTCTGTCTTTCTGGTGAGCGCACGCACTCCATAGCAAAAACCTCTCCAAAAAATAAAAATAAATAAATAAAGTAGAGACCTAGGCACAGAAAGTGCAGATGGGGGGGGGGGTCCCTCTTCCCACCGAGAAGAGGACCATAAGGAGCGGCAGGTTCAGGTCTATGCCTTCCTGGGAGACTGGGGTGAGGTGGATCCTCCCAGAGCTTCTGCCTGCACAGGGTGAGTGATGGGGGGCGGAGACATGGTGTTTGCTCACTGCACAGGTGCCCAGCCTGTCACTAGGGCCACCCACCAGTAGATTACCCACAGTCACACTTCTAGTTGATTTTTATCCCACCCCAGATACTGAAATGGAGGACTCAGAGTTGTTGTTGTTGTTGTTGTTGTTTAAGAGAAACAATAAAGTTGTTGTTGTTGTTGTTTTTTTTTTAAGAGAAACAATAGTAACACCTGTCACCCAATAATAACATTTGTATTTAATATTTAGGTATTTAGCACCTTTCACATTCAATTTAAAGTTTCCTTCGTATTTAATTTATGTTTTCTATATTGGGTTTTCAGGTAATTCATGATGCATGTTTTACACAGAAAAATGCATCATGACCTTCCCCACAACCTAATGTGGGCCCAAGTTCACTGACGTACTATTGAGTAGAGTTAATCAGGCATGTACGAATTGATTTATAAACACTTGTTTTTAGAGTTCTTCCTATTTGAAACTTTGCCCAGTCATCTTTTCCTTTTTCTTAGGCCATATTTATGTGGGTCTAATTTTTACTGCTAAGGAAATCTCTGTCACCAGTAATTTGCTCAGGATAAGTTTTCTCTCTTCTCTTCCCTCTCTGTCTCCATCTCTGTCTCTCTGGCATTATTTTGTGGCATCTTTAATGCAGCCCGGATATTTTAGTCACTTTTAGTCTCCCTTTTACACAGCACGATCCTTCTAGTTTGAAGTGGTCATTGGATGGTATAGCATCAGGGGAAAAAGCACATAGAATTACGGCTTAAATGTCTTCTTTTTGTTTTAAGGTAGAATTAGTCTATTATGAATATGAATAAACCTGTCTAAAATGAGTGAAAAATGGAGTTTTTTTTTTTTTTTAAAGCATGTGAACATATCCCTTTAGCATGAGATAATTGGCTTGGCTGAATATTTTACTCTCCACTAGTCTTATAGACAAGGCGCCACCAGAGGAAAGAAAAATACCATAATTCACCAGACATCACAGGAGGAGTTTTTGCATTTCATTGTCATTTTTTGTTCTCTATAATTTCTTATGGAATGTACTGATTCGTTGTCCATTCAGCTTGCCACAAAGAAAGGTTAGTCTCGAAGGAGTTAGTCTTTGGTCACGAGTGCCTTGGAGGAGCTCTGGGCTGGCCATGAGGTCTTAGTTCTGGGACCAACTCTTTAACTAAGGATTTGAGCAAAGCTCTCCCTCTCAGTGGGGACCAGTCCATTAATAAAACTAGGGTCTGAGCTTGACTTACTCTCAACCTTCTTCCAAATATCTATTCAAGATCTGAAAGATGTCTCTCCATTTCAGGTCCTTGGTCTCGACTTTCTGCTGAGAATCTAATACCTGTTTTCTCATCGCCTCAGCCCTCCTCTTTTAACTTCTGCAATTTTGCCGATACTTGTAATACCTGACAACTTAATTTTGTGCAATATGCATTTTATACCAAAATGTTGTTTATTATGTGTGTTGTCATTAATTAAGAGAGTAAGCAAAACGCATAGTAGTTTATTTGACATATGCTATTAGACATCTTATGCGAATGGAAATAGAATGATTATAAAACAACTGCAAATATGAAGTTGTAAATGCCTAATACTCTGATAATTGGATTTCGCACACAGCTGTTTACCACCTATTGTTTTTGAAGTACATTCTATAAATGAAACCTCATCTTGCTATAAGCTGTTTTTCTATAATCTTTATTTATGAGGCACAGCACATTGCAATTTTTCCTAACCTTTACTTACTAAATTTTATTGCTATTTTCAACATGATAATCAACTCTAAGACAGTATTATTGAGTTTTCGCATCCGATTTGTTTATTAATGGTTTTTAAGTCTAAAGACAGAGGAAGAAGAAAAATGGTTCCCAGTGATTTGTGAATCGATTTCATTATACTGTCGTGCAGTTGGTTTTCCTACTCTGCCAACCTATGCCAGAACGCAATTCCCACTTGAAACATTTCTTTAGTAATGCAGTTATGTTACTTAGGAATACGTGTTTAAATGTAATCGCAACGCTTGATGAGATGATCTTTGTTAATGTGGATACCCGGATGTAGCTGTAGGTGGGTGTCTGGCTATGATACCTGTTGGAAAAAAAGCAGCTTCCTGTGCTGGTGACCTTGAAGCTATCTGCTTGGACTGCTACGGTGTAGCAGACATTGCGTTCCTCTTCCAGTCTCCTCTGCTTTCTTGGTGATGACCTTGTTTTCTGTGTGATTGTCCACAGCACTGTCACCACTGTGTTTGCCTACAGAGAGTAGGGCTTTGGAGGAGGCGACCACCATCATCTGGCCATGGTTCTGCTTCCTGTGTGGGGTATAGAGCCTGATATGAACCTTTCAAATAGGGAAGGGGTTTCCAGGAGGAAGGTTTATGCTCTCTTCTAGTGGGAGCCTCTGGGAATGAGAATCTTACTCTTTCTCCTTGGAAGAGGGCAAGGAATCTCAGAGTCCTGGCCAGCTCTTTTGCCATCATGGGGTGCCATCAGTTTTTAGATGAAGTCCTGGTCACAGGATGCAAAGGCAAGAGGCGGGCATAAACTGGGCGGCATCTCTGAGCCACGGCATCAAATGGACTCTGAGGCTGGAGACTTCCCCAGTGAGCCAATAACTGCAGTTAGTGTGAAGGAGGTCAATTTGTTTTTTCCATTACTTGCCACCTGACACAATGAGACAGATACCAGGTGGCGTCCAGAAAGGACATGGAGTGGGGTGGTGCCTGCTGACCTCACCTTCTACTGCAGTTGTACCAAGTGGCAGTGTGTATGCTTGTCCCGTGTCATTTCCGTGTTGATGATTACCCATGAAGGATGGTGGGAGCGATTAGAATCGTCCATCTTCGATCAAATACAAAGAAAGGAAGAAACAGAGAGAGAGAGAGAGAGAGAGAGAGAATGAATCCTTAAAAAAAATTAGTGACAGTTGTCCACCTTCTAGCCTCTCCCCAGGAGACTTTTCCCTCTTGCCTTGCCCTCTTCCTGCTCCAAGTCCTACAGTGGTTGGCTCAGCCCCAAGAGTGTCCCAGCAATTAACTTCCCACAGAGGAAGGGGGAGTTGAAGAAAGGGTGACGGCCTTGAATGTAGGCAGGACCGAGTATAGACGTTTTTGGTGGAGAAGACAGTGTCATTAGAGAAGGTAGTTTGGAGAAGGATTTCTTTTGCTGATAATGAGATGCCTGTGTTACTTAAATTGAATCTCTAATTCTAGAGTAATATTTTATAAACTAACCAGAGAGAAACAAATGGAATTAAATCAACTATAGACTCTTGTTTTTGGTGTGTTAAGATTTCATCAAAGTTTTGATTAAGGGTGGAGGGCTGACAGAAAGTGGACATGAACCAAGTTTTTAAATGGGATTGACACATCAGACCAAAATGATGACATCCAGCCTTAGAGTACAGGAAAAACTAAAGTCAAGGCATAATAGTGATTAGACTATCATGCCTGTAGTAAAGTTTCTATTTAAAATTCCTGATAAAATTCAGTAGTGCTTTTGAATACATGTTCTTGTATTTTAAAACTTTATTAGGGTATCACTTATTCTGGGAACAAAGGAGCTCACCAGAAAATGAGGACCACTAATGTGATGCTTGGGGGAAAATAAAATAGTACCTCCCTGAACTGATATTGTTCAAGTGAGAGATTTTCAAATTGTCCGTTATTTCTGGGGAGCCGTTCTGACTGAGTTCTTATCCCCAGTGAACAGATGGAGCAGAATTACGCTGGGGCCAAAGCGTGTCCTCCTCTCCATGGATAGGCTCTACTCCCTCTTCATTTCTGTGGACACAGAAAGGTTAATTCTGCCTTGCTGGGGAAGACGGTAACAATGGCTTTGACTGCAGGGACCAAGTGAGGAATGGTTGACTACCGTAGAGGAGATAAGTGATAAAATGTGATCAACAAGGGGTCAGCAGTTGGTGGAGTGGCCCAACTTGATATTTTTTTAAAATCAAGATTACCTTTCCATCTCCTAAGTAACACTCGAAACCACTGTATTTTATCATCCTACTAAACGATCAGGAGAACAAAAGCGCATTGTGGTCTATGGTTTCTGTTATCTCATGTTATCTAATGGTTTATATTCATTTTTAAAAAAAATTTTTAGAGAGGGACTAGCAGATTGCTTAATAGTTACATCGCTAGAGTCCCACGTAGCCAATCACTGTTTTAATCCTGGACCCAGAGGCTTAAAATATGCTCCATAGTAAAAAGTTCTCTAAAAGAAGGGTGTGTCCACACACCAGACAGAGACAGAGACAGAAAGCCAGAAATCACTCCCAGGGAATGGCCATGCTGAAATCCCTTCTCCATTTTCCTCTTGGGATCTTAAGTATGTATGTACACATGACCGGCCTGAGTTTCAGGCCCCTGGTCTGGGATTCAAATTACAGTCAGTTATGGGACCAGCAGTTAGTGTAATGGCTATGTCGCTGGACTCCCATGTAGTCAACCGTGGTTTGAGTCCTGGACCCAGTGGCTTAAACTCACGCTGGACACATGTGTGTGCATGCCCAAGATCCCGAGAGGAGAATAGAGGAGAAAGGATGGCAGTGTGGCCTCCCCCCCGGGGAGGTGATTTCTCACTTCTGTCTCTCTGTCTCTCTCTGTCTTTCTGGCGAGCACATGTGACCTACAGCAAAAATCTCTCAAAAAAAAATTGCAGTCAGTCATGTGGGAGTCTGGTGACATAGCTACTGTCCCATTTGCTGGTCCCAGTTTATATTCCTTTTAAAAAGCAAAAAAATAGAGGCCAGCAGAAGCTGTGGTGGTTAAGACACTGTACTCCTTCATGGTGTACCGCGGTTTGAGTCCCAGACCTTGCAGTTGAAAATTATGTCAGGCATATGTAAGTACGTGCCTAAAATCCCAAGAGGAGAATGGAGAAGGGATTGCAACATAGCCATTCCTCCTGCACCCCCTTCTGTCCAGCAAGAACATGTGCCCTATGGCAAAAGAACAAACAAACAAAAACAAAAACAAACAAAACCCCCAAAATAAAAAATTAAAAAAATAAAGCTCTGACATTTTAGGATTGTGAGTTAAAATATTTAAGAATATCATAAATAAGATGGGGATATGTGATATAATATTTATATTCCTATATATTGTAATTGGGAAAACATTATTTTAGATTTAGAAAGTAGATTCTTTTTTTTTTGAGAGAGATTTTTGCTATAGGGCACGTGCACTCACCAGAAAGACAGAGACAGAGAAACAGAAAGTGAGAAATCCCCCCCCACCCACGGTGTGATGCCACGCCGCAATCCCTTCTCCTCCATCCTCCTCTCGGGATCTTGGGCACGCACGTGTACATGCCCCCGGTGTGAATTTAAGCCACTAGGTCCACGCCGGGACCCACAGTCAACTACATGGGAGACCAGTGACATAGACATTACGCCAACTGCCGATCCTAAGACAGAGAGAGGAAAGCAGATTCTTATAATTTCATTTTGTTTATTGTTAGTAGAGAAAGAAACCCCATGTGAAACACAAATGTGGTTATCTGACAAATTCCAGTAATTTTCTTTTTTTTTTTTTTGGAGAGATTTTCACTGTAGGGCGCGTGTGCTCGCCAGACAGACAGAGAGAGACATAGAGACAGAAAGCGAGAAATCACCCCCCAGGGGGATGGCCACGCCGCAATCCCTTCTCCTCCATTCTCCTCTCGGGATCTTGGGCACGCACGCACACGCGCCCGGCGTGAGTTTTTTAAGCCACCGGGTCCGGGACACGAACCGCGGTCGACTACGTGGGAGTCCAGCGACATAGCCATTACGCTAACTGCTGGTTCCCGTTATCTTTGCATTCTTGAAGCACGTGTTTGTATATGTCAGATTTCTCAAAACTTATTATTTTCTTTTGAGAGCTGAGAAATAAAAATGAAAAGGAAACTTTTATGAAAATTACACAGTATGTTTTAAAGAAAGTTGAAAACCTAAAAAAAAAGTACAGATGTTGCTAATTGGATCCTCTCAAGGGGCCAGCTTCACTGAGCATATTATCTTTTAGGTATAAAGTGGGTGGGTGGGATAGTAATTCTTCTTTTACCCCTAGCCCTGAATTTCCAGAAGAGCCCAAGAACTGTTTTTTTTTTCTTCTCCTTCCACTGATTGAGTCTTCACGTTTTTCTCAGCAGATAAGAAAGAGATGTCCATCATTCTGTGAAACCATCTACCTGCCTATAAGCTTTCTAGACCCCGAGAATCAGGACATGTGCTTGCTTTGAGTATGTGGTGCTAAGGATGAATAGATGGTAAAAAAAAAAAAGTAGGTCATCTAAAGACAATCATTACTTTAAAGGAGAAAGCACACTAAATTATAAATGGTGACCTCCTATTAAAATAAATTGAAAGGAGAAATCAGAAGAGAACTCAGAAAAATATCTAATGGGTCTTTATCAGTGAGTTCAAATTTAATCTATAAAGTAAGGATATGGAGAAGAAAGAATTTTAGAATGAGAGTTTAGTTTTGATTCCTCTCAAAATTAATAGGGAACCAGCAGTTAGCGTAATGGCTATGTTGCTGGACTCCCACGTAGTCGACCACGGTTCGCGTCCTGGACCCGGTGGCTTAAAACTCACGCCGGGTACCCCCTGGGGGGTGATTTCTCGCTTTCTGTTTCTATGTTTCTCTCTGTCTGTCTGGCGAGCACATGCGCCCTATAGCAAAAATACCTCTCCAAAATAAATAAATAAATAAATAAATAAATAAATAAAAAAAAATTAATATAAGGCTTCAGGGATGCAAAAAAGATCAGGATTCATGTTTATGTTTTCCATAGGGTGTTTTATTTTTTCTTGGAGAGGTTTTTGCTATAGGGTACGTGCACTCACCAGAAAGACAGAGGGAGACAGAGAAACAGAAAGCTAGAAATCACCCTCCGGGGGGATGGCCACGCTGCAGTCCCTTCTCCTCCATTTTCCTCTCAGGATCTTCGACACACATGCACACGTGCCTGCGCGAGTTTAAGCCACTGGGTCTGGGACTCAAATTGTGGTTGACTACATGGGAGCCCAGCGACATAGCCATTACGCCAACTGTTGGTCCCAACATAGGGTGTTTTTTCTGTGATAAAAAAGCAAGATAAAATTATAGGAAGTTACTTTCCAAATCACAGAATAACATTTTTAAAATTACAATGCATATACGAATGTAAATAAAGCAGAATGGACTTCATTTATTTATGTAGTTTAGAGGTTTTTGCTCACCAGCGAGAGAGAGAGAGAGAGAGAGAGAGAGAGAGAGAGAGAGAGAGAGAGTCAGTCAGTGAGAGGGGAAGGGAGAAATCACCCCCCTACCCCTGGGGTATGGTCATGCCACACTTCCTTCTTCTCCATTCTCCTGCTGGGATTTTAGGCATGGATGCACATTGTGCCTGGTGTGATTTTCAAGCCGTTGAGTCTGGGACTCGAACTGTGGTCAACCGTGTGGGAGTCCAGCAACATAACCACTACACTATCTGTTGGCCCCAGAATGGACATTATTTATGCCTGAATTAGATAATTAAGTGGCTCAAGGTTGCATAGGGCATGAGATTTCAGATACACTCATTTTGGCTTCAGGAGCCAGATTTGTAACATTGGTTGAGCTCTAAGATGTATGTAGTAATTTTCTGAGGACTTTACTGAACAATTAATGTAATTCTTACAAAATACCTTATGAAGTAAGTCTTATTATTATCTCCATTTTACACGTTAGAAAATAAGCACAGGGCTGACCCTGAAGCCTATTGATTTAGGGAGCTGGTTCCCACATGGCTGACCACAGTTCAAATCCTGGCCCTAGCAGCTTGAAAAACACGCTAGACACATGTCCATGCATGAGGGTGCTTTATCCCTGTCTCTGTCTTTCTGTCTCTTTGTCTGTCTCTGGTGAGTACATACAACTCTCTGGCAATTAGATAAAAAAGAGGCATAGAAACATTATGTAACTTAGGTTCTAAGGATATACTACAAATAAGAGCTGGATCTTGGATTCATATTCCATATTTTTAACCAATATTCTATGTGAAATACTTATAAACTGAGAATGATAATTACATAAAAGGACCACCTAAAAAATATCCCTGTAATGGAAAGTTGGTAAATATTCACAGATATGACATAGGTAAAGAGAAGTTGAGGAATTGAAGATTAAACTGAAGAAATTTCCTAGTATTAAGCACAAAATGACAAAGAAAGGACAATTAATGGATGGAGTAGAGAGGCCTGAAGGGAAGAAACATATGTATTAGAAGCTAAGGAAGGAAGTATAGAAAGGTAGTTGGTCACAATGTGTTTGTGCTGATATAACCAAATACCTGAGACTGGGTAATTTATAAACAATGGGAATTTATTTCTTACAAGTGCTGGTGACTGGAAAGCCCAGTTTAGCATCTGGTGAGGGCTGTTCTCTGCTTCCAAGTTGACACCTTGTTGCATCCTCCAGAAGGAGGAATGCTTTGCCCACACAAGGCAGATGAGCCCAGTCCCCATCCATGATGGCAACACCTTCATGATTTAATCACCTTCTAAAGGCCCTACCTCTTAATGCTACGACATAAGCCATTAAGTTTTTTTTTTTTTTAAGCCATTAAGTTTTAACAATATATATCTGGGGGACATATTCAGACCATAGCAACGGTGAATCAATATTTGGGATAAAATGACTGCTAATGTCCTCAAATTGAGGGAAAAAATATATTTTAAGAGAAATTTTGCTATAGGGTGTGTAGAGACAGACAGAAAGCCAGAAATCATCCCCCAGGAGGGATGGCCATGCCACAATTCCTTCTCCTCTAGTCTCCTCTCAGGATTTTAGGCATGCACACACATGCCCCTGGCATGAGTTTCAAGCCTCCAGGTCTGGAACTTGAACTGCAGTCAGCCATGTGGGAGTCCAGTGATGTAACCATTACACCATCTGCTGGTCTCAAGGAAAAATATTTTTATATTGATAAATTGTATCACTGGCTAAACATAAATAAAGACAGAAAAATTGTATATCCTAAGACATCATTATAAAATTTCACAGCATCCAGTTTAAAATAAACCCTAAAAGGCTTGATAAAGAAAGGAAAAATTACCTATAGACTGATAAGAAATATCACAGTAGTAATTACACATACCTAATAATGATACCTATTGACTGTCTTCAATTTAATATCTAGTGTAACCATCATTTGATAATGGGGGCAAAATGGACATGCTCTGACATACAGACACTTGGTAAGTTTACCACATGGACTGTGGTGTGGCCATGCCCCTGGGGGTTGATTTCTCACTTTCCTTCTCTTTGTCTCTCTCCTCTCTGGCAAGTACACACACCTATGTCAAAAACTTAAAAAAAGAATTCTAATTGAAAGAGTAATGACAGGAAAGTTTCAAGACATAGACAATAATATAATCGGAAACTCAACAGCAAGTATAGTGGAAATTGGAAAAATGCTAATATGGGTCAAAACAGCAATGCCCAAATCATTACTATAATTCTGTTACTCTAAAAGTCTCTAGGGGAAATAATATGATATTATTAGAAAATAAGAGACTTATGTTCAGTGGGAAATAGAAGAAATTACAGAATCTATTAGATAGGTATTAACATTGAGTATGTAGAACAAATACAGATCAGTAAATAAAAGTTGTGAACTGTATTGTTTATGATAAAGGAACTGAAAAGAGGTCCCATTGTCAGAAATAACAAACTGCATAAAGCACCTTGGAATAGAAAAAGAATGCATACGAGTAGGGAAAAAAATGATACAATAGTTTCTAGGGACATAAAATTACCACGAACTTGGGTCTGGAGAGAGATTTGAATGTAAACTCAGTATGAAAACATTTCACTTTACTTAACAGGTGTGTGTGTGTGTGTGTGTATGCGTGCACACACATGCAGGTACATATGATAATTACATACTTTCTATCAGAATCTTGTCCTGTTTGCAGGGGTAGGAAAGGTAGAAAATGAGGCATTGATTAAAGGATAATAAAATTAACCTTCCAGAATAAATTTACATGATTGTTTAATAGAGAGTTTAAAGAAAATCTGAATCACAGGTGTTCTTGTCTACTTGGAAAAGCATGCAAATACTACAGGAAATAATCTGTAGAACAAACTCTTTTAGATGAATGACATTTTCATGTTAATTGGGAAGATAGGAAATATTTGGCAAATTTGTTGGGATAATTGATTATTGGGGAGAAAATAAAATTAATTTCTAACTCACAATTTAAAAAAGTTTCAAGCACATTAAATTGGGAAGATCTTTTTAACCACAAACACCATTAGGTAAAGAATTGATAGATTTGGACATACATAAATATTAAACCCTTCTAAATTGTTGGAAGACACTACTAATGAATTTGACACCAGACTAACAAAGTGAAAGGAAACATTTGCAACCACTGGAATAGGTAAATGGTCTAGTATATATAAGGAGATCCTAGAAAACAATGAAAACTTAACCCCTCCCAAAGACGTTAAGAAACAAGCGGTTTACATGGAAAATTTGTCCAATAGCCATATTAAAAGATTCCCAAAGTCCATGAAAATATTGAAAAACTTTTTTCTCTACTAGAACCCAAAACATAAAAGGTCGATAATACATGACCTTTTAAATTGAGACGTGTTTGGGCAGCATTTTGGTCTAATAATATACACATCCTTTGATTCAATAATTCTACTTCTAGAAACCCATTCTACATAAAGTCACTAAGAAAAATACAAAAAATATATTTAGAATTTTTAGTAATTGGCAAAATTGGAAACAACCTAAATGCACAACAATGAGGGGTTTATAGGGTCAATTATGATTCTTAAATACAAAAAAAATTATTAAGTAGTTCTGTACATTCTGATATGGAGAAATGCTGATAATAAGTGCATAAAGCTAGTTGAAAAGTAGAGTGTTAATTTTGGAAAAGTAGGTTTTAAGAGAAAATACAAATAAATATACAGTTTAGATAGACCATTACAGAAGATTTATGTTAACTGGCTACAAGAAACCAGTGGTTGGCTTTCCAATTGATTGATATATATATATTTCAGATTCTATTTATTTATTAATGTTTATTTTTAAATTTACATTTAATCCCTGTACATCTTTACCATGTACAACCTGGTTTTCACCACCATGAATACAGTGCATATTAGTCAAGTCAGAGACATTACCATATATTAATACATTGCCAACAGATAACTTTTTGTGCCTTTTTAATGTTTTGTTTGTTAATATTTTGTAATGAACATTTCCCAAATGTATTTGCCAAAATAAAAAGCAGCTTTTTTTCTTACCTTAATAGGATTATACAGTTGAAAAGTGATTGCATAGCATTTAGTAACCTGTCATTGAACTGAAAATCAGAGACTTTGATGACAAAGCAAAATTTTTAGAAGATGGTACATAGTATACAGCATTTTTTTTAACTTTGTGACAATTTAACATGATCATAGTTTTTTGTGGGCACATAAAGCATTTGTAAGAGAGAATTTTGCAATCATAATATCTCAGTAAGAAAATAATAGCAATATGTTATAAATAAGTCTTTATTTTAAAACTGTTTCTATTTTATCTGATTAATTCTGGGGAGAGTAATAATTGCATGTGTTAATATGAAATGAAAAAAATGAGCAGAGTTGTTCATTTTACTAAATATATGTATTAAGAACCTCTTTTTTTAAAAAAAAATTGTACCCTCAATTTTATCTAGGTATGTAACACCTTTTTTTCCTTGTAATGAAAATGATCAATTCTTAATCATTGTCTTTGGAATCTGCCTAGTTCTTTGCAAAAGCAATCCAATTTCACAAATACTGTTTTATTATCAAATTATATAAGGAATCTTACCTCTTGATATGAAGTATGGTTTCATTATTTCTTTTAGGTTTAGTGTTTTGAAATTATAAAGCTAATTATATTTCAAATTCTGCTTTAGAATTGAAATATTTTTTCATAATTTTATATATTATATGCACTGTTACAGTGTGCCATTTCATGATCTTATTTAAAAATAGCTGATTTTTTTGTAGTTTCTCCCTCTGCCTGCTTAGTTCTTGCCACATTGCTGTTCTCAATTGATTTAAGTATTGCTTAGTCTCATTTTTTTTTTAACGTACATTCCATGTTTTTATTTTTCCCCATGGGGGAGGTTATTTACCCTTTTTATCATGTTTTTCCCCATTTCTGTCCATTCTTCATCTTAGGCTTTCCCACCATCTGAGGCCCGGCCATAGTACTGCACAGTTTCATACCAGCTGCTGGTGAATACTCAGCCTGCACCCAGCCAGCCATTATGGGGACGGCTCAGGTACTGTGTACTCTCGCTATTCCTCCTTCCTGCGTTCATTCATTCATACAGTCGTTATCAAGCATTTGCTTACAGCCTGCTGTTATGAGGCACTTTGCCCCTGATGGGGTACAGAGATGACAGAAGACAGTCCACCCATCAGAGGGGCTGCAGGCTAACTGCATGCGAACCAGTAAGTTGATAGTTGTAATGAAAGAAGGGTGAGTATTCTAATGGGCATGGTCACCTAAGGTTGTGAAAACACCTAGCAGCCTCAGGTAGATTTTTTTTTTCACTCAAATAAAGGTGTGTTTATAAATTTCTCCAAATGCAGGGTTTGTTTTTAATATTGTAATGGAAAAGGTAATGAGGGGACATTGAGAAATTCAGGAGTGCCTGGTAATAAGATGAAGCCCACATCACAGAATTGGGTGTGCTCAGAGGAGTAAATGAATCTATGCTTTGAATGTGCGGATGTGATCTGAAATCAAAATCTTTGATCTCCAGAATGGAGCTTTTCTAATAGTGCTCTGAATTGTTTTTTCGCTTTCAAAGAGTTTTCATGCAGAATCTGGTACCTGTGGTTGTGTTTTTGAGTGTTTGAGCAAATGGAAATCTATGGTGAATCACAGACACAGTCTTCGAATGACAGCATTCTTTTGGCTAAAATACTCAAATACTGGGGTATGTTTCAGGAAGCCTCCTGGGTGTTACAACTACTATCCTTAGGCTCCAGACATATTTGGAATATATTTGAGATCAAAGTTATTATCACTGACCCCTACTCCCTAGCACCAACTGCACAAAAGCAGTTGAAGCTTTTATAAATACAGGACTTTCATTTGATTTGCCAAAGGGAAGAGAAGATTGTGTATAAATAATCTTTTTTCTTACTCTAGAAGATATTTGAGTTGATAAAAAGATTCAGATTTTCAGGTCCCTTGTTGCCACTGCCTAATGCTCTTCCAATCTCTTTTCTCATTTGTTTCATTTGCTTGCGTCTTCAAGTAGTCATGTCTCCAGATTTTAATACTTTCTTTACCTCTTTATAGTCTCAGAAAATGGTGTTGACCAAAGTCTCCCTATCCCACCTTTCCCTTTCCTCTTTCCAGCTTCTGGTATCTACGATTTAATTATTCACTTTCATGCCATCAACTCTTTTAGCTTCCATTAATGACTGAGAATATGTGATATTGGTCTTTAATTACCTGACTTATTTCACTTAGCATATTTTTCAGCTGACTCATCCACATTGCTGAAAATGACAGGATTTCATCCTTTTTTAATGGTCGAATAGTATTTCACTACTTATACGTATCACAATTTCTCTATTCATTCATCAGTTGATAGACACTTAGTTTGAGTCCATATTTTGGCTTTCGTGAATCGTGCTGTAATAAGCATGGAAGTGTAGATATCTCTTTGACATACTGATTTCTTTTCCTTAGATATGCCCATATGGTAGTTCTGTTTTTAGTTTTTTGAGCAACTGCCATACTTTTTTTTGGACAGTTTTTTTTTTTTTTTTTTT
>NW_006159519.1:216453-237772 GCF_000334495.1 Tupaia belangeri chinensis | reverse complement strand
GGACATGTGTGCTCACCAGAAAGACAGAGAGAAACAGAGAGATAGAAAGCGAGAAATCACCCCACAGGGTGGATGGCCATGCCACAGTCCCTTCTCCTCCATTCTCCTCTCGGGATCTTGGGCACGCACGCACATGCCCTGGCATGAGTTTAAGCCACTTGGTCCAGGACTTGAACCATGGTCGACTACATGGGAGTTCAGCAACATAGCCATTACGCTAACTGCTGATCCCCTGCCATACTTTTTTTCATAATGACTGTACTAGTTTATATTTCCACCAACAGTGCATAAGAATTGCCCTTTCTCTTCATCCTCATTATGATTTGTTATTGTTTTTATTTTTTGATAGCCTTTCTAACTGGGATGAGGTGACACCTAATTGTGGTTTTGATTTCATTTCCCTAATGATTAGTGATGTTGAAAAGCTTTTCATGTACTCATTGGCCATTCGTATGTCTTGTTTTAAGAATTGTCTGTTCAGATGAATTCCTGTTTAAAAATAATTATTGTTATTTTTAATTTGCTAGGGAGTTGGTTGAATTCCTTGAATATTCTGGTTACTAATCACTTGTAGATATATATAGCTATATATATGTATAGCTTGTATTCCTCTCATTCTGTAGGTTGTCTTTTCACTCTGCCCATTGTTTCTTTTGCTGTGCAGAATCTTTATTGCTGGACAAGTGGGATGATTTTTAGAGTACTACAGCACAGAAAAAATGTCTTCCAAAAGTTCATGGAATATATACATGATGAAAAATCTGCATGGACTTCAACATTTTTTTGCATTGAGATAAATGTATACTTTAATTCCAATGAAACTTTTCAGTTTCTCTTGTAGAGCAACATAGGTGGTGACAGGTCAATGTGTATTTCAAAACAGCTAGAAGAAAGAATTTGGAGCATTTATAACACAAAAATAATGATAATTATTTGAGGTGGAAAATATGTTTATTGCCCTGTTTTGACCATTACATTGTTATAGTCATGTAATGAAAAATCACACTATACCTCTTAAATATGTACACCTATTACACATCAATTAAAATTACAATTAACAGAAAGAAAAAAAACATATAATCATGTCAATTGATACAGAAAAAGCATCTGATAAAAATACAACACCCCTCCATGAATAAGACTCCCAGCAAAGTTGTCATAGAAGGGACATTTCTCAACACAATAAAAGATACCTACGAAAAACCCATACCTAACACCATACTCAATGGGGAAAAGCTCAAAGCTTTTCCAGTAAAAACTGGTCCAAAAGAAGGCTGCTTATCCTCTTCACTCCTTTTCAACAGTGCTGGAAGTCCTAGTCAATACAATCAGTAAAGAGAACAAAATAAAAGGCATTCAAACAGGGAAAGGAGAGGTGAGATTATCTCTATTTTCAGATGACATGATTGAATACATAGATGACCCAAAGGTATCCATGAAAAACCTTCTGGAAATGACAAATGAATACAGGAAACTGGCAGGATATAAAATCAACATAGAAAAATCTATAGCATTTCTATGTATGAGCAACAAGCAGACTGAGTTAGAACTGAAGAAAGTAATTTCATTTACCATAACCACAAAAAGTATAAGATACCTAGGAATAAATCTAACCAAAGAAGTCAAAGACCTCTACAAGGAAAACTACAAAAATCTAAAAAATAAATAGAAAATGACACAAAAAAGGTTGAAGTACATCCCATGGTCCTGGATTGGAAGAATTAATAATCAAAATGGCAATTCTACCCAAATTAATCTACATATTTAATACATTCCTGATCAAATTACCAAAGATATTTTTCACAGATCTAGAAGAGACAATCATAGAATTTGTCTAGAATCATAAGAGACCCCATATGCCCAAAGAAATACTGTGCAAGAAGAATGGAGTAGAAGGCATCTCTCTTCTTGACCCCAAAATATATTACCAAGCTGTGAGAATCAGATCAGCATGGGATTGACACAGAAACAGACATGTGGACCAATGTAACAGAATAGAAACCCCAGAAATAAATCCTAAAACATAAAGCCAACTGATTTTTGACAAAGGGCACCAGTAAATCCAGTGGTAAAAAGAAAAAGTCTTTAAGAAATGGTGCTGGAAAAATTGGATATCGACCTGCAGAAAGATGAATCTGGATCTGTGTCTCACCATTAACAAAAATCAGTTCAAAGTGGATCACAGATCTAAACCATAGACCTTAAACTAAAAAACTATGGGTGGAAAACACTGGGGAAATTCTGGAAGTTATTGGAGTAGGCAAAGACTTCTTAAATAAGACTTTCGAAGTACAATAAAAAAAAAAAATCCCAAAAGTAGTCAAGTGGGATTACTTCATATTAAGAAGTTTCTGCACAGCAAGAACACAGTAATTAATGTGAATCAACCACCCTCAGAAGTTTCTGCACAGCAAAAAACACAGTAATTAATGTGA
Organism: Tupaia belangeri chinensis; assembly: GCF_000334495.1. Taxonomy (NCBI): domain Eukaryota; kingdom Metazoa; phylum Chordata; class Mammalia; order Scandentia; family Tupaiidae; genus Tupaia; species Tupaia belangeri. The sequence goes on along the minus strand of NW_006159519.1, from coordinate 235,337 downwards.
ATAAACCACCCTCAGAATGGGAGAGCATTTTTGTAAACTGCCTCAGATAAGTCATCAATAACTAAAATACACAGGAAACTCAATTGACTTATCTGAAAGAAAAATGACCAACCCAATTAAAAGATGGGCAAATGAGCTGAACAGATAACTCTCTAAGAAAGATATATAAACAGCCAAAACACATATGAAAAAACACTCAACATCTCTCATCACAAGGGAGATGCAAATCAACCACAATGAGATACCCCCTAATCCCAATCAGAGTGGCTGTTATTAAAAAAGCAAATAAGTGCTGGTGAAGTTGTGGTGAAAAGGGAGTTCTCCTACAATATTGGTGGGAATGTAAATTAGTACAGCCATGTGGATATCAATATGGAGGTTACTCAGAGACCTAAAAATAGAACTACCATATGATCCAGTAATTCTATTCCTGGGTATCAACCCAAAGGATATGAAAATGGTCAGTTGGAAAAGTGCTTGCACACCTATGTTTATTGTGGCATCATGCACAATTGCTAAGACATGGAACCAACCCAAATGTTCATGAACAGATGAGTGGATTGAAAAAAGTGTGTCATATATATGCTGCGAAATACTACTCAGCCATAAAAAACAACAAGACTCTGGCATTTGCTAGATAGGGGATGAATATGGAGGATTTACTGCTGAGTAAAGCAAGCCAGGCTATGAAAGAGAGACATTGTATGTCTCCACTTAATATATACTGACTTTCTGCACTCTATGGTGGAAGCTGAAATATTAGAAACTACAGAAGCATGGAAAATGGTTTGATACTAGAGACAGTGTGGGAAAAGGATGGGAGATGGAGGAGAGTGAGAGGAAAGAAGTCAAGGAGAAAAATAGAGAGGGTGACACAGAATGGAGGATTGTCTGTTGATAACGTATATTGATATCTTCATATACAATCGGCGTGAAGTGTGTTCATGTTGGTGATTTATTTTACAAGCTGTTAGTGATGTGTAATGATTGAATGTATACAATAAATTAGAATAATAATAAGAGTACATTTAAGAAATTACAATTAAAAGAAGAGAAAGATCAAAGAAAATGGCGATGACTTCAGGCTATCAGACAAAGTTGCCACAGCCAAGGCCATGTAATTTTGCTGGGATTTTTGGAAGTTTGTATAGTGCCTTTGAGAAGATGTAAAGCAAGAAAAAATTTTTTTTCTTTTTCTCTTTTTCTTTATTTCCCTTTGATATCTACATCCATTTCTTATTTGGCAAAGAGAAAAAGATGCTCTTTTCAACTCTTCCATGAAACTCCCTGCAGCTAGCAAGGGAAAGTTTCATGTTTTCTATGAATTAGGTTCTTTGCTACAAAGAAAAATACCCCACCATGGCTTATTTGAGCAGAAAAGGAAGTTGTTAAAAAGGATATTGGGCACTTCATACACCTGTGACAGGACTGGATCCAGAGGTCTTAACTTCTATCAGCCTCTTTACTGTGGCACAGCCCAAGAGTTTTCCAAGATCTTTGTCTAGAGTCTCCCCCACAGGATGCTCACTCCCAAGCATGAAAGGACTAGATGGCAGAATGTGTTCATGATTCCTGCATCTAGCTATCAGATGTAAAAAGTCTTTTCGTTGCCATCATTAACTTTCATTTTTGTTTAGCTTTATACCTTGGAACTGGGTCATTCACAGCATGAGAAACTGTCAAAAGTGAAGGGGAACTGTTCATAAATGTTGAACAGTCACCAATGGATGCCATCCCTGAATCTACCCCTTGGCTGTCCATCCATTTGCACCCCTCTTTCATCCTCATATTGTTAAATAATAATAGCAGCTCTCTCTATAAGGTGCAATTATCATTTATAAAATAAAAATGCACTTGCCTTTCTCCCAGAAGGGGAATCCAGACAACATTTATCATCCAGTTTAAATCCTTGTCAAAGATTTCAGGACAGTGTGCATTCTTTCTCTGGTTCAGCATAGTCCCACCTTGATATTCTGCAACCTGTATACTAAATGGTAGATGTAATACTACCTATAGGAAACATAGCTTAGTTTTCACATATAGGTACATGACACAGTAAAAGAAAAATGATGGCTAGGTAATAAGGCTCTAGTTTGGGCATTTATAACTTCCTTTCACCACTATCTGTTCCTATACCTTTGTCCACACCACTATCATTTGTATGGATTTGAAGAAGGAGAGCAGGCTGGTTCCTTGTGCAGTGGTTAAATATCAAGCATCAGGATCCGGATCCCACATGGCCAACTCTTAATCTAATCATCCATGTTATTTTTCTTTTTATTAAAAAAAAAAAACAAAAACTATTCTCTCTCATTAGAGGGGATGCATTTCAGAACCATGGAAGGCTTGCTCCAAATTCCAAAGGGTAAATCTTCTGTTTTTCTTTTATATCAGTGATTCTGAAATGGGGGCTGTTTTGCTCCCAGAGGTCATTTGGTGATGTCTGGAGACATTTTTGGTCATCACACTTGTATGGTGCATACTACTGGCACCTAGGGGGTAGAAGTTGGAGTGCTACTGCAGAGGATAGCCCCCACAGCAAAGAATCATCTGGACTGTATGTTCAAAGAGGCAAGGTTGCAGAGCCATGCTTTATTTTTACAGCCTAATCCGTAAAATGGTTGTCATTTCATTGACATAATGGCCCAGAGTGAATAACTGCATCCATGACCTTCACACTGACAATTATTGCAATCACGATGCTCAGGCAGAATCCAGAGCAGTATGTATATTTCTGTTGTGCTTAGACAAGCATTAGAACAGACTGTGTTTTGTTATTTTCTCTCATTTAAAGTAGGAGAAATTGTAGAAAGGATTCTTAGCATCAGTTCTGGGTCAAGCCACAATAATCTAAATGTAGAAATCTAATTTATTTTGCAAAAGAAAATTCACTTTCCTCGAGGTAACTCTGAATGGATCCATTGCCCAGAGACAAAGGCTACAAAGGGAGAAAAACTAAATAGGACCTATTTATTATCCTAAATATCTATATGTCATGGATATATAGATACACCGAGAGATAGTCTTCTCATCTTGTTTACTTTTGTTGAGTAAAGAAATCACTGGCTGTTATTTATAGTATTTGGACATACTCTGATTTCTTAAATGTGTTTAACTTTGACAAGCCAATATTTTTTTTTCTGTATTAAACTCATGGGTCCAATTTGGTTTTATTGTTTACTAGGCTAAACCAGGAGAAATTTATAGTGTTTTCTTTCAATTCTCCCTCATCAGAAAGATAACCTTGACAGTACTGCTAATGTTACCTGTGGCATTGGTAGGGAATCCATTTCTGCTGTTACAAAAGAAAATGGAGGCAGAACATGTAAAAATAACCAGCATTTTTGGGTTCTTTTGGTGCTATGTTGGCCAAAGCACTGGACTCCCACATGGCTGACTGCACTTTGAGTCCTGGACCTGGCAGCTTGAAAATCATGCTGGGCATTCGTGTGTGCATGCCCAAAGTCTCAAGAAGAGAATGGAGGAGAAGGGATTATGGGGTGGCCCTTCTCCCTTGGGGGTGATTTCTCACTTTCCCTCTCTCTGTGTCTCTCTGTCTTTCTCCTTTCTGGTGAGCTTATGCAGCCTATGACAAAACTTAAGACAAACAAACAGAAAACAGTATTTCTCAGAAGTTGGAAACCTGTTATAGGTTCTAATTTAGGTTCTTCAGGGTCTCTGACCTACTTGTCTTACTTTCTATCTTTTTATTTGATTATTTTAAAGTTGTGTGTGTATGTGTGTGTGTGTGTGTGTGTGGTGCTGTGTTTAGTCAGAGTCTTGTGTTGCCCTACGCTGGCCATGAACTTGCAATTCTCCTGCCACCGGTCCCCGAGTAACTGGGACTGCGGGTATGCAGTACTCTGCTGGGCTTTCTTCTTAGAGTGAGCTGGGAGTGGAACATGGGCCTCTTGTGTGAGCGGCAACCTCCGGCACCACCTGGATGGGCCCATCTCCTTCCATTACCCACACTGGTGACGCGCTTTCACCATGGCCCCCAAGTGTTTTCGTGCTCAAGGTAAGATAACACTCATCTGATTACAAAGACTTTCAGATATAATGATTGGTACTCATTGCTTTTGTAAGTACAGGATAGTTCAACAAGTAATCAATTTAGTTCAGAAAGTAGTTTGTATGTAAAAATATAGAAATTATTTATAAAATATCTTGTAATGAACTATCGAGTTGTCAGAAAAGTCATGATGTATTTTTGCATAGAAAAACATAGAAAAGTACATCGTGACTTTTCCCACCACCCAATAATACAGAGTTTTGTAGGAATTGTGAAAACCGTAATTGTGAATTGTTTCATTTGTCTCTTTTCTCTTAAAAACTATATAAGTCAAAGTCCTACCATGGAAAAATTAGCATCAACAAAATGGAGTAAAAAACTAAAAATGGTTATTGAAGGTTTACTTTCCAGATTTTTTCTGTCTTTATATATGTGTGAACACAATGGACCTGTTTATATTAATGAAATGAGATCTGTTATGCATACTGTTATAATAATCAATATTTTAACAAATCAATATTATGATAACTTTCCTTGTCAATAAAATATATTAAAATGTTTTAATAACTATGGAATCTTTCATTCTATAAGCATACCTCAGTTTATGTGATGGTCTCTCATTTACAAGGAAGTCCAGTTCTTTGGTAATATAAATATACTCAGATGAATCACCTCTATTTGAGACTTAAGTTTTGGACTTAGAATGTTTCAAAAGTTATAAATATTTTAAAGTGTTGTAATGTACATTTCAGTATGGTTGTCACAAAAACATTCCTCTCTGTCCTCCCACCAAGACTATAAACTTAATATTTGCTTTTAAATTCTTTTTATAATTTTTGGTTTGATGATACATAATCGAAGGTTTTATTTACTTAGGGTTGTAGTGCTGTTAAATGTTTGGTGTGCGAATTGTATGATTAGACTTTTTAAAATTATTTCAATATTATTGGGATGTTTATTGTTTTGAAATTAAAACAAGGTGTTAACCATTTTTTATATAATTACCACCTACATTTTTCTGTTTCTCAGATTGCATTTGAGTTTCAACTTCCTCTTTTTTTAAATATAAGAAGTAAATTTCCACACAGTCATTTCTATATGAATCTGTTCCTTTATGACTTCTGACATTGGTTCTGTGCTTTAGAAGCTCTAGTTTTGCAAAAAAAAACAAAAAAACAAAAAAACAAAAAAACCAAAAACCCCCCCAAGAACAAAAAAACTATAAATATTTATGTATTACATTATAAGTTCATTTTTCATATTCATAACTTTAGTGTTTCTGTACATATTTTGGTATACACACACACACATATACACTTAAAAGGCTCTACTTACATGAGCTGCTATAATGTCATTTAAAGAAATGATACTGTTAAATTGGGTTAACTTTGTATTTTGAGTAAATGCTAATTGAGGCCATGGTATACTTTTTATTCTTTCTTTCTATTGATTTTTTTTACACATTTATAAATTTTTTTCACATTATTTATTATTTTTTTGTCTATACTTTCAATCATATTGTTTGACTTACAATGAGACCATTTCGATATGTGCACATTTCTCCCCAGACCTGTTGATCAAAATATCTTCAACAGATAACACCACACCTCCCCATCCCGTCAATGCTCTACCTCTGTATCCCTTCTCCAAATGTCCTTCGTTAGGCCCCACTCCTCCACATACACCTCGTCTGACATTCACACCCATCTCTTGCGTTTGTTCACCATTAGTCAATCAGTTTCAGTCATAGAATGCAGACATTCGGTGTATGTGAAGTGGGGACATACAATGAATGTCTCTCCTTCATAGCCTGGCTTACCTCACTCAGCAGTACATCTTCCATATTCTTCCACTTTCTGTCAAAAGCCAGGGTTCTGTTGGTTTTTATGGCTAAGTAGTATTTCATAGAGTATATGTGTTTTTCAATCTATTCCTCCACAGTTTTTCAATCTATTCCTCCATATGGGGGCATTTGGGTTGGTTCCATGACTTAGCAATTGTGAATAGTGCCACAATAAACATCGATGTGCAAGCACTTTTCCAATGAAGAATTCTTCTGTCCTTTGGGTAGATACCGAGGAGTGGGATCCCTGGATCATATGGCAGATCTATCTGTAGATTTTTGAGGAATCTCCAAATTATTCTCCACAGTGGTTGGACCAATCTACATTCCCACCAGCAGTGTAAAAGAGTTCCTCTTTCACCACACTCCTGCCAACACTCATCATTTTTTGTTTTTTTAATATTAGACATTTTGACTGGGGTTAGGTGGTACCTCATTGTTGTTTTTATCTGCATTTCCCTTACGATGAGGGAGGTTGAACATTTTTTATATGCCTTTTGGCCATTTGTATGTCATCTTTAGAGGGTGTTTTTTTCATCTCCTTCTCCCATTTTTAATAGGGTTGATCATCTTTTTCCCAAACAGCTTTTTTTAGTTCCTTGTGTATTCTGGTTATCAGTCCCTTATCTGATGCAAAATTTACAAAAATATTTTTCCCATTCTGAGGGCGCTAAAGCTTTTTCAAAGTGCCCATAGAGATAGTAAAAACTATTGTGTTTGTGTAAGAACGTAAACTATATAATAGGTTGAGCATCACTATCCTGGAAACCTGAATTCTGAAATGCTCCTAAATCCCAAATTTTTTGAGAACCAACAAGACATACCATAGTGGAAAATTCCACACTTGCTCTTACGGAATAGCACGTCATTGCAGTCAAAACTCAGAGACACAATACACAATTTATTTAGCAATCTCATGGGACCCCATATTAAGGGTATGCTATATTTTTTACCCTTACATACTTTTACGTGAATACATGTAGAAAAACGACTACTTATAAGTAGGCTGTAAATTCAGAGTCAGGAATGGCGGCAACGATTTTATCCACATGGGTGCCTGAGATAATGACACCTTTGCTTTCTGGTTTAGTGTGTACAAAACGATACACAAAATCATTTTAAAAACCGTTTAAAGTAACCTTCAGGCTATGTGTGGAAGGTACATATGAAACAGAAATACATTTCATAGTTAGACCTGGGTCCCACCCTATCCCTAAACTATCTCATTGCGTATATGCAAATATTCTAAAATCTGGAAAAAAAAAATCCGGTCCCAGGTATTCTGTATATAAGAGATGCTCATCCTGCTTATACAAAGCCTCTAATGATCGCTAAAAGAGATACTGCTTGGGTAAGAGCTGGACAGTGAGAACACCAGACGGGATCACTTAGAATGAAAGACATGGCCCAGGGCAGGAAACCACAGATGGGGTTGCCTCTGACAAGTCAGTTCTGTGTAATGAGGTGACGTGTGCAGAGCACCTTATTCACTGTGGGCTTGAATCTAGCTCATTAATCTGGATTTGGTTACGCAACGGGCATCTTTGATAGGGACCACATTGTTCTTGGAAGAACCACATTGTTCTCACAGACAGGACTGAGATTTAGACAGGGCTTGTTCACTGGTTTGTGCAAACATGGAATTCAAGTATGAATTTGTTTTGGTGTAAAATATTTTGAAATCCATGCAGGTTTTTTTTTTTCCCATAATATGCACTTTCCACAAACTTTTGGAATACCCCTTGTATAATTAACACAGATATTTGCTAGCTCTATCAGGGTAGCTGTGACATTGCTAAATTATTCATAGAACTTTTGGGGTGGGAGGAGTAGAGTTGGAGTAAGCACTTTAGTGCCTTTTTTTTAAGAGAAGTTTTTTTGTTGTTGTTAAAATAAATTACTATACAGTTTTCAGCTTAAGCAGTAAATTTATTATCTCACAGTTCCATAGGAAAGAAATTTATTATCTCACAGTTCTATAGGAAAGAAGTCTGACCTGGGTCTCACTGAGCTAAAAACCAGGGTGTTCTCAGGGCTGGTTCCTTCTGGAGGCTCCAGGGGAGACTGTATCTGTGCATTTTCTGGATTCTACAGGGTCCCTCACTCCTTCACTCACGGCCTCACCTCCACTTTTCTTTCTCTCTCTCTCTCTCTCTCTCTCTCTTTCTTTCTTTTTATTTGAGAGATTTTTGCTATAGGGCATGTGTGCTTGCCAGAGAGACAGAGAGATAGAAAGCGAGACATCATCCCCCAGGGGGGATGGCCAGGTCACCACAATCCCTTCTCTTCCATTCTCTTCTTGGGATCTTGGGCACACCCAGTAGCAGTGAGGGGTCTTTCTTGTTCTCCCTGTGACTGGGAGAGGTTCTCTGCCTTTAAGGATTCCTGTGATTTAGGCTGGGCCCACCTGGATAGTCCAGGATCATCCTTCCTACCCCCAGCTCAGCTTCCTTCATGTAACCACACCTGCCAGTGAGTCCCATTGACATTTAGAGTTATAGATTCACAAGTTCTAGGGATTAGCGTGGCTATCTTTGGAGTCATAATTTTGCTACATCTGGATTTATTTTTTCATTTAAATCCACATTTAGTTTTCATCTTTAGAAATTTTATTTTTACCATGGATTTGGAAGAAATGTCTACATTTCCTGAAAAAAGAGTTTCAAAGTAAGTTTTTTATCTTTTATTTGTATTTCAGAATATAACAGGTAGGATTAACTTCTTTACCTTTTTCTTAGTAGTGAAAAAAAAATTATTGAGGCTGGTAGTTCCTCAGTGGGATTTGAATTTGTGCTTTTGTTATCAGTGCAGTGGAATTTCCCTCTTATAGGATGTATATAAACATAATTAAGATGTTGCCCTGATTAAAAATTAATCACTTACCGAGGAACAGGATTTATTAAGGTAAAAATGGAAACCCAGATTAAATCACTTGCCCAATAACTCAAAGTTGGCAAGTACACTAAGCTCCATCTCAGGATGTAATCATATTTAATCACTTTGTAACATTACCCATGGAAGGAAAAAATCTGGAATAAAATTCAAACTGACCAGTCACGGGAGAGGAACACTGTTTATTAGACAGTGCATTAAGTCCTTCACAGAACCCGTAGACTACCCTCTCCTCACTTGGGGTTTATAGACAAAGCTAAGCCTGAATGTCAGGGGATACTTACTTTAATGTGTTGGCTTTAAAGTGAAAAATACGAGCAGTTGAAGCAAGACCAGCGGGGAGGTTATAAAGCAGTGTAGTGTCACAGAGTCTGTAATGGATTCTGAGTGAACACAGGCTGAGGTGTGCTTCCCTTTCAGTGCCACGAACACATTATTTTCTGTTGAAGAGAATGAGCCATTGTTAGTTTTTAAGAGATTGTAAATTTCATTCTAGGATCCACTTAATTTGTGTTTCTTCAGCATTTCTAGATGTTTTTGCATTAAAAATATATGTCTGAGTTTCACAACTCAGGGCAAAAAAAGAAAATCTTCTGAGAAATTCAGCTTTAGGTCCTATCCTAATCGTTGTCTGTATTCTGCCAGCATGGTTGAGAATGCTGTTATCCTGATAGTTTTATTTGTAATTTCTTCCAAAATGCTCTGTTCTTTAAAACATTAATTAAACTTAAAGACTTTTGAGAGCAAGACTTTAATATATTCAATCACATTATTATTTGGCTTACAGAATGAATATTTCAACAGGTAAACATTTCTCCCTAGTACAGCCGATAAAACTACAAAATATCTTCAACAGATAATGCTTTACCTCCTCATTTTTCTTCTAAATGTCCTTCCTCTGACCCTCCTCTTTCACACACACTGTATCTGGTATTTACATCTATATACTGTGTTTCTATATCCGTTAGTCAATTAGTTTCTTTATTAACCCAAAAGTGACTGTCATAGTCGTTTGTGTGTGTGTGTGTGTGTGTGTGTGAAGGAGGGGGCTCGCTGATCTGAGAGGAGTTAGTCATCCTCCGCTGATATGATAGACTGAATTGAACTCACCGGACAACTGAGCAACAAGAAATCAAATTTTATTTGAAACATTATCTATCCTATTTTACATTTAAATATTGAAATTTCTCTTAGATACTTAAAATATTACCTACTTCTCAGTTTTAGTAAGTCACTGTCTGGGATTTCAGGTGACTTCTTTATGGACATTTGGGAGAAATGAATTTAAAAAGTCAAAATATTGTTGAAATATTGCTAACTGGGGACCAGCAGTTAGTGTAATGGCTATGTCGCTGGACTCCCATGAGTCCTGGACCTGGTGGCTTAAACTCACGCTGGGCACATGTGCGTGCGTGCCCAAGATCCCAAGAAGAGAATGGAGGAGAAGGGATTGTGGCGTGGCCATCCCCCTTGGGGGGTGATTTCTCGCTTTCTGTCTCTCTGTCTCTCTCTGTCTTTCTGGCAAGCACACACACACACACACGCATACATACATATATATAATGTAAATATTAAAAATATATAGCAAAATAAGGATACATAATATAAAATAAATTCTGTATACAACTTCTTGGTATATATAAACACATAAATTATAAATATAAACATATGTAAACACATATGTTTATATATATAATAGAATATATATTAAAAATGTGTATTTTTGTGTAGCTTCCCTTGAGCTTGTCCCTCCTCCCTAACTCCCTCTTATCTTTACGTTACTCTCTATTCCTTCCACTGTCAAATAAGTTACTATATCTTACAATTTAGCATTTTTATAACCAATATTTTTCTCTGGGGCTCCTATATCTGGGCCAGGCACTTTTTTGGTCAATATAGCTGAGAAAGCAGCAGTTCATTTTATTTGATGAGATTTTGAAATATGCTTAGAACAAGTTTTTGTCATAAACTTCAGGTTTCCTACATATAAGCTTGGAATTGAATTCTTTTCTCCATGCTAGATTGAGTCACTAAACTATTTAATAGCAAATGATATAATATGTATATTTATGACCATGGTGGCTATTTTTCTTTCTCTTCTTTCTTTCTTTTCTTTTTCTTTCTTCAATAGGGCTTGTATGCTTGCAAGAAAGAGAGAGGGAGAGAGAGAGATAGGGAAAGTGAGAGATCGCCTCAGGAAGGTAGGCCATGCCACAGTCCCTTCTCTCCCAGTCTTCTCTTGGGATTTTGGGCTTGCACTCATACATGCCCTGTATGATTTTCAAGCCGCCAGGTCCAGGACTTGAACTGCACAACCAGCCATGTGGGAGGCAGTGCCTTAACCTCCACGCCACCTACTGGTCATGGCTATGATGTTGTAGTTAATCATACTTTCCCATCTCTAGATGTAACATTTTCCTCCCTGTATTAGCCAGGCTCTTTAATTTGTTGCTTTTGCTAGGTTATATTGGACTCGTTCTTGTACCCTGCCCTAGCTCCCTTAGCTGTCTAATATTTATATTTGTATTTTTCCAGTTTAGCAAACACGGACCTTTTCTCTTAGATTTGAGGCTTTGTTTTGGGTCCGAGACATGTTCTCTTCCTTTCAGGACTCTCTCTCTAAAAGGGTGACTATATCTATACTTACATAACAAAATAAACGCCTAGGTTTAAAGGACCATCTGTAACAACAGAACATAACAGTAACACAACAGCTGTGTTGTTCTTAAGGACTTTTTTCTGTGGTCTTAAATTTAGATCCATCTATCCTACAGATACTTACTGGGAAAAAACCAGAGAACACAGCAGAAGGCCCAGGAGCCAGCAGTTGTTTGACTCAGCTAAATGCCATGATTTCCTCCTACTTCGAGCCCTCAACTATGCGCTAAGTAGACAGGATGATTATCTTCTTGTTGATTTTTTCCCCCCTGTAAAACAAAGTGTGTGATATACCTGCTCTTCTGTTGTATAGATCATAAGAAACTGTCTGTATTCTACATGTCTTAATGCTCACGTTACTCAGAATTATAATTGTGCAAGCCTCTCCATAAAAAGGCTTAGGTTTTAGCCAGCTGGTGAATTGGAGTTTAAGTAAATAAATGCATGAATTGAAGAGTGGATGGTTGCTTATAATTCTTCAAGAGAGGCTGAGTAGGAAGGAGGAAGCTGCACAGAACGAAGTTGGCACTGCTGCCTAGAACCTGATCAGAATGGAGACGTGAAGGTCTCCTCTCTAAAGAAAGTTCGCACACGTAGTGTGAGCAAGAAGAGGTCTCCATAGTTCTCTGTGCTAAGGGCCTTTGTCTGGCCTGCCTTCTGCAGGCATTGGTGTGTGGGTGGGTGTTGAGGGTACCAGGCAGCAAGAATCTTTCCTTAGCGGTGCCCAAGGGATTTTTTTTTTTTTTAAAGCCAGGTGAGGAGAATCAGGCATTCATAACTCAGTTCATTTCATTTAAGAGTAACCATATACATATGAGCTCCAGCCAGCCCCCACCTGTTTCCCATCTGAATTAGTCTGCTGGGGCTACCCTAATAGAACATGACAGCTGGGGCAGCTGAAACAGCAGAAACTTATTTTCTCACCGTTCTAGAGGCTGCAAGTTCAAGATCAAGGCACCGGCCTGTTGACTTCTCTTCTCTTCTCTTCTCTTCTCTTCTCTTCTCTTCTCTTCTCTTCTCTTCTCTTCTCTTCTCTTCTCTTCTCTTCTCTTCTCTTCTCTTCTCTTCTCTTCTGTCTTCTTCTCTTCTCTTCTCTTCTCTTCTCTTCTCTTCTCTTCTCTTCTCTTCTCTTCTCTTCTCTTCTCTTCTCTTCTCTTCTCTTCTCTTCTCTTCTCTTCTCTTCTCAATAAGCCAGAGGGTGCATGTGCTTTCCAGAGAGAGAAAGAGAGAGAGACAAGAGATGGGGATGGGGGGGGGGAAAGAACCCTGAGGGGACAGGGCCATGTTACAATCCCTTCACTTTCATTTTCCCATCCTGTTGGTATTTTGCGCATGCATACACATCCACCCAGCATGTTTACCAAGCCACTTTGGCAGAAATTTGAACCATGTGGTTGGCCATGTGGGATCCAGCTTCCTTAACCACTAGGCCATGCGGCTGGCCATCTTCCTATGCTTGTAAGGACATTTGTCTTACTGGATCACCCTTAAAGGCTTCATCTCCAATATAGTTTCATAGGTTTAGGATTCGGCACTTAAATCTGGAGAGTAAGAGGAAAGGATAGAGTTCAGCCCCTAGTACCAGCTCAGGGACTCCCAGCTGTCCTGTTGCCCATGGCCTGCAGTCTCATTGCCTCCTTTATCTTTATCATGTGGTTCATGCACATTCTGGCTTCTCCCACTATATAATGTGTCTTCAATTTGACCTCCTTCATTACCTCGCCACAGTCTCATTCCTGCCTACCTTCATCGCTTGGAATTGCAGTGTTGCTGTAGCTTCCAAGCTGGCCTCCTTCTTTCTGCCCACCCTGTCCCTCCAGCAGCCTGCTCTCAAGTGAAACCTTCAAAGAACTTAAGTCAGCTGTGTCTCCTTCCAGAGTCCAGAGACTCAAGAGATTTCCCTTGCTATCTAGAGTGAAGGCCACAGCATCAGCACACCTGGCCTGGCTCCTGTTACTCTCTGACTCCTCTCTCTTTATTCTCTTCCTCCTTTCAGCCCCAACCAGAGGGCCTCCTTCCTCTTTCTCTGTGATTATTTTAGTTAGTTTTAATGAGAGGGAATGAGCAAACTCACCACGCTGCAATCCTGCTCACCCAGCCTCCCGGTCAGCCAGGACCATGGGCATACACCACTGCACTTATTAATAGCTTGTTCAGGTTGAGCCAGGAACAAAATTTAGCCCTGCCCTGTGGCCTCAGATGCTGTATACTAGTGCCCTTCCATTGATGCCACCATAGCCGGGCCTTCACTGTTAGTTTCTTTTTCTTCTTAATTTCTACATTCAGTCACCGTATGGTATAGTGATGAGCAGAGCTGCCTCCCACTTCATTATTATGATTTTCTTTTTAGAGGTTTTTGTCTGTAGGGCACGTCTGCTCCCCATAGAGACAGAGAGATAGAAAGCAAGAAATCACCCTCCAGGGGAATGGCCACCTCACAATCCCTTCTCTGTTCTCCTCTTGGGATTTTGAGCATGCATACACATGAACCTGGCATGATTTTTACTTTTTTTTTTTTTTTGGAGAGATTTTCACTGTAGGGCGCGTGCGCTCGCCAGACAGACAGAGAGAGACGTAGAGACAGCGAGAAATCACCCCCCAGGGGGGATGGTCACTCCGCAATCCCTTCTCCTCCATTCTCCTCTCGGGATCTTGGGCACGCACGCACACGCGCCCAGCGTGAGTTTTAAGCCACCGGGTCCGGGACACGAACCGTGGTTGACTACGTGGGAGTCCAGCAACATAGTCATTACGCTAACTGCTGGTTCCCAACCTGGCATGAGTTTTTAGCTGCTTGGTTCAGGACCCAAATCACAGTCCACTGTGTGCGTGTGCAGCACATTGACCACTGTGCTACCTGCTGGCCTCCACCGTTATTTTTTAAATGCACCAACAACATGTTTGTTCCAGGCCAGTGTACCTGCTGTTCCTGATTGCTTTTCTCCAGACATCCTTATGGCTGGTCCCTTAATTCATTCAGGGTTAACTCAAAAGACATTTTTTCTGTGAGATTTTTTTCCCGCTTTTTGGCCAGAGACTAGCTATTATCCCTAACATATCAAAATCCCTTTCCTGCTTTGTTTTATCTCCTTAGGACTCCTTACTGTCTCTATCTGGTTGATTTATTTTCTGTTAATTTTTTTTTCTTGATTTATGATAAAGCATGTGTCCTTGGATGTGAGAATAAGAGAGAGTGAGGCAGGGGGAGAAGCACCTTCTACAGGGTCTGTTCCTTCCTCCCTTCCCGCCCTTCGGATCTTGAGCACTTACCTGGTGTTTCTGACAGGGATTTGAATCGCAGTCACCATGTGGAATCCAGCCTCTCTTCAGCTGCACCTTACCACTGTGCCCCAGAGCTAGCCCTAACTTATCTTGCCATTATCCATTTCCCAGTTAGACAGGAAACTGTGATGTTCTTTAATGTACTCCCTGCATGATGCCAGCATTAATATGTGATTGCTGCATCTTTTTGAATGAAAATTAGAAAGCATTCAGTTTTCATTTCAGGACAATCCTGATGTGATCTTCTGGTCTTTCCTTACCAAGATATCTATCGGATAATTAGCCAGAAGTATAAAGGAAAAGAATGCTGTATAAGTTTCTTCCACCTCTATAAAAATATCGTTAAATGGGGCCGGCTCAACAGCCTAATGGTTAAAGAAGCTGGATCCCCTATGGCCAAGTGCTGTTCTAATCCTGGCCCTACCTCCTTGAAAGCACATTGAGAGCATGTGTGTGTATGCTCAAAGTCCCAACAGGATGGGGAAATAGAGGAGAAGGAATTACGGTGTGGCCACACCCCATTGGGGGTGCTGTCTCTTTCTTTCTCTGGTTGGCATGCACATGTTCTGAGTGCAAAAGAAAAAAAAAGAGAGAGAAAGAGAGAGAGAGAGAGAGAGAGAGAGAGAGAGAGAGAGAGATCACAAGTGTATGAGAAATAACCTTGATAGAAAACAGTTTTTAGAGAAGAACCTACAGGTTGGATATGATGTCTGTTCTCCTTAACTGATGTCTGGGCTGTGAAAGAGTAGTTTGCACAATGGAAAAAGGAGTGGTAGGCTTTTCAAGACCTAGCTTGAACTTATTATTATTATTTTTTTAGAGATATTTTTGTCCTAAGGTGTGTGCGGTGGTCAGGGAGACAGAGAGAGACAGAGAGACAGGAAGTGAGAAATCATCCCCGAGGGGGGATGGCCATGCTGCAATCCCTTCTCCTCTATTCTCCTCTTGGGATTTTGGGCACGTAAGCACACACGCCTTGCATTGAGTTTGTAATCCACCGCGTCTGGAACTTGAACTGTGGTTGACTACGTGGGAGTCCAGCAATGTAACCATTACACCATCTGCTGGTCCCAACCTAGCTTGAACGTAAATAAATTACTGGGCTGGTTCCATGACACAGTGGTCACGTGCTGCTCAGATGATGCTGGGTCCACACAGAAGACCATGGGTTTGGAAACCTTGGTTGGAAATGTGTTGCCTATTTATGATGCTGGCTGGCTGGGAAGGTTGGGGGAGATGACGTTGTGAGACCTTGTTGAGATTGTCTCTCTTTCTCTTTCTTTTTCTGTCTTTCACTCTTATGAAATTAAAAAAAAAATGACTGGTAAATACAGATTTCATTGTGGAAAGGGAGGTTAGGAATTAATCACATGTCAGCAATGTCAACACGATTTTAATGGGCAGTGTTGGGAATTATGGAAGAAAGAGGCAGGAGGAGGTGGAGACTCTAGTAAGTGATTTTCCATGTGTGGCCTTGGAATTCAGAGTTTGAACATGGGTGAGGAGGGTGAAGGAGACAGAAGCATTTGTGTTTGACTGGGTTGATTTTGGGGGGAGGTTGGGTAGATTAAACTGTTCAGGATGATGGAAATGGAAACCGGTTAGAAGGTTGTTTACAAAGAATAGAGTTGAGCCGAGAAAGGATGAACTCCCCTTGCAGGAGAACTGAGTAAGAAAAGAGCAATCCGGGGCCAGCCCAGACTGAGCTAAGGGAGAAAACAGGATGAACGGACCTTGAGAAGTGTGGGAGGGAGGAGCACACTGGCTGACGTGGCTTCAGCAGAGCTCATGCACCTGTAGGGAATTAAGGATTAGGCGCCCAGGACTGACCCCAAGGAAGGTGACAGTCCTGTTCATTCTGCAAAGGTCATGCTTCTGATGTATGTTTGGTTCTAGAGATTAACTTTCAGTGATGAATGGTCTGGATTGAGACTCAGGACTTCTCATGCTGCACCGCTGAAATGTGCTTTGTCTGGGGAAAGACGTCACCAGGAGCTCTTGAGTAGTGCTTGGAAGTAAATGAAGGTATGCCAGGTAGAAGGAATCTTGAGCTGGCCCATGGTGTTCCTGGCTGGGTAGGTGACCTGTGGCCTCTGAGCAGGACCCTGTCAGCTGCTCGTTTTTGCAATGGTGCTTCTATGGTAAGTCCATGGCTGCCTTGCATGGTGGCAGCTCTGAGTCATTATGACAGAGACCTCTGAAGCCTAAAATATGTATTGTTTACCATTTTACAGAAATAATGTGTTGACTCCTGTCCCAGAAGTTACTATCACATGTGGATAAATACCTTAAGAAGTCATATTGTCATTATTATAAGTGAATGTGTTCTATGCAGGCAGCAAGGTTCTTTTGGTGAGAGGTAATTTTTTGTGATTTCTTCTTTTTTTTTAAGGAATTATTTATTTATTTAATTCTATTTGTTATCACTATTATTTCTTAATTTGACGAGAGAGAGAGAGAGAGAGAGAGAGAGAGAGAAAGGGGGAGAGAGAAAGAAAGGGGAAGTGAGAAAGCAAACCACGGTTGACTACGTGGGAGTCCAGCAATGTCATGTGGAAGTCCAGTGCCTCAACCACTACACCATCTGCTGGTCCCAATTTTGTGATTGCTTAAAGATGATGTAATGAACGTGTAGTGTGTGGCTGAGCTAAACCAGATCAATGCATTTCAATTAAAAAATCCTATGAGGGTGGCCAACTGGTGGTGTAGTGGTTAAGGCGTTGAACTCCCACATGACTAACCTCCATGTTGGAGTCCTGGACTTGGAGACCTGCAACTCACACTGGGTGCCTATTTGTGCATACCCCAAATCCCAAGAACAGAATGGAGGAGAAGGGATAGCAGCCTGGGTATCCTCCCCGGGTGCTTATTTCTCTCTTTCTGTCTCTGTCTCTGGCAAGTGCACATGCCCTATAGCAAAAATCTCTGTTAAAAAAAATTCCATGTGGTGGGTAGGACTGTGGAGGGATGAAAGTGGTTTGAGGGACTTAGGGCAGCCAGAGAAAAGAATTTCCTATAAATGGAGATACTATCTTTCAATTTCCCTGGAAGAGTTTAAAATGTATCCTTTTTGTTTCAGTCATGGTCATGCAGATGACTGAGATTTAGAATGATGAGAATTTTTTTTTTTGACATTCCTGTGAATCCATTTTTTGATCAGTGTGAATTAGGTCATTGGAATCATATTCTCTTTGGTATCTGAGAAGTTCTCTGTTACAACAAGTCATTTTTAAGAGATGGTTTATAGAAACAATGTTGGCCATCATGTATTGCACTAAGGCCTAACATTCTAAGAAAATGAAATAGAGCGGGACCGGCAGTTAGCGTAATGGCTATGTTGCTGGACTCCCACATAGTCGACCACGGTTCGAGTCCCAGACCTGGTGGCTTAAACTCACACCAGGCGTGTGTGCATGCGTGCCCAAGATCCCGAGAGGAAAATGAAGGAGAAGGGATTGTGGCGTGGCCATCCCCCTGGGGGGTGATTTCTCGCTTTCTGTCTCTCTGTCGCTGTCTGTCTGGTGAGCACACGTGCTCTATAGCAAAAACCTCTCCAAAAAAATAAAAAGAAAGAAAGAAACCTGTATTTCTCAGTTTTTAATTTTTGTTCACTGGGCTTTGTCACTTCTTGTCTCAAGTGCCCTGGCATCTGAATGGGTCTCAAGAGCCAGGTGATAAAGGAGCTCTTTTGAAGACAAACAGTTGAACACTTTCAAATGGGGACTGTCCCAACCTTTAGGCTTTTTATTGCTGTGACCTAATTTTAGGATCATAAAACTCTGGAGTGGTGATTATGCCTACTCTGTGCCAGCCCAACATGTGGTCTTAAGGTGGCTGGATCCCACAAGGTCAGCTGCATGTTTTCAGTCCTGGATCTGACAGCTTGAAAAACATGCTGGACACGTGTGTATTTATGCCCATGATCCCAACAGGAGGGAAAAATGGAGGAGAAGGGATCGCAGTCCTGCCATACTCTTTGGGGATGCTCTCTTGTTTTCCCCTTCTCTCTATTTCTCCAGTGATTACATGTGCACTATAGCAAATTTAAAAATATATATTCTGATTATCTTTTAGTGAAAAGATATGGCATGAGAAGCCAGGCCCAGCACTTGGCAGCCATTTGCCTTCAGAAAATATGTGGCTCTTTGGGTGCCGCCCTCCCATCCTGACCAGTATGGTTTACATATATATATATAT